>NC_136059.1:2108791285-2109090012 GCF_964261635.1 Lissotriton helveticus
GACTGCTATTAAAATGCAAATTGTGCCCAAATTGATGTCTGTTTTTGGGGCAATTGATAAACCACAATGTTGGGGCATATTAGGTATCCCCAGAGTTTCCTCAATGTGTTCCAGGGGTGGGGGTGTCAGATATCTATATAGAGGACCCTTATAAAATCGGATTTATATGCCCTGGGTTTAGTAAAATTGAACATTGCACTCCCCAAATTGTATTAAAGTGCTTACCAAAATCGACTTTTGTGCAAGGAACACTGTGAAGTGTGGATCTGCAATATTTTGATATAATAAGAACCCTTAAAGTCGTTCCTAGGTTTTCCAGTGGTGGGGGCCCTGTGGGGATAAGCATGGTCCTTATAAAACATGTTCCACATGCCCTGGTATTGGAGAAATTGTCCAGTTCATTTTTCCATTGCAGATCCCCAGCCCATAGGTTAGCATTGCAAGAGATTATTAATTAATAACTTGAGAAAGGAAAGCCATAAAACTAGGATTAAAGGACTCAGTGGAATAGTAATGACAAATGCAACAATTTGGTATTGTTGAATGTATTCTAAAATGTACAGAGAAGAAGTTATAATACTTTCTTATCTGTAAGCCAAACTGTAGCACTCTAGTGCTCTACCTTGATTGGTGAAAGGTGAGTGGGTGATCATGGCTGTTTGGAGAGGTATTAAATACCCCCTGGGGTTAGAAAGCCTTTCTCGGAGGAGAGGTTACTGGGCATAGGAATGCCAGAGCCAGGGCAAGGGGTAGAAAACAATGCTCTTCAAGGGAAGGAGACAAGCTGGAGAAAGCAGTTTCATTTACACCTCTTTCCCTGCTCCACAGCTAGATAGGGGATTAAGGGGAAAATCCCAGATGTAAGAGGAGTGGATCTATGCAGAAGAAACCATCCTGTAGGCTGGTTTAGTTATTTCTGCTCCCTCTGCTGGAAAATCAACCATGATGAATTTTGGAGAAATTGTGATCTCTGGGAGAAATAATGTCACACTTTCTGAGGGCCAGGTCATACCCTGGGTTATTGCCCTGCACCTCATTGGACAGGAGTGACCTTCTGCTTAACCCAGAGTACTTGGAATACATATCTGAGTTGGACAGACCCTCTCAGATTATACTGCTTGAAACTTGAGATAAGAAGGGTCCCTGCTGAGAAGTTTGGTTTGCACCAACCAGGCCCTGCACGCAGAAGATTGTGCCTGTTGCACAATCTGGAACTACAGCCCTGTGCACAACTTTGCTTCAAAAGGACAAAAGAGTGTACTCCCTGCAAGCTACAGGTTAGCAGAGCTCACCTGGATCATCATCAACAAGAATCCCCAGCCTGTAGAACTACCAGTGAATTTGTAAGGGTTTTGTCCAAGTGGATTGTGGGAACTGTAGTCTCAAGCTTTCAAAGACCATCTTGGAGATTCCAGACCCTTTGAGTAAGGTTTGGACACTTTGGAAACCTTCACAGGGCTTGGTCGCCCCACTCACTGCTGCCGCTCCTGCCTGCCTTTGCCGCCTCCTGCCTGCAGATTCCTTCGCTCGCTGCCCGCTGCTCCTGGGAATTTCCCGCTGCTCCTGGGAATTTCCCGCTGCCCGCTGCTTCTTGGAATTTCCCGCCGCTGCCTCCCTGCGGCCCGGCCCCCCTGTGATTCCATTCACCGCCCCGCTCCCGCCACCCAGCTGCTTCTCCCTCTCGGCTCCTTACTTAAGGGGACCGTAGGGGACCACAGAGTGTGACCGCTCAGCCCTCCACAGGGCTTGGGCGCCCCACTCACTGCTGCCGCTCCTGCCTGCCTTTGCCACCTCCTGCCTGCAGATTCATTCGCTTGCTGCCCGCTGCTCCTGGGAATATCCCGCTGCTCCTGGGAATTTCCCGTTGCCCGCTGCTTCTTGGAATTTCCCACCGCTGCCTCCCTGCGGCCCCGCCCCCCTGTGATTCCATTCGCTGCCCCGCTCCCACCACCCAGCTGCTCCTCCCTCCCGGCTCCTTACTTATGACGCCCCCAGAGCGATCGCGCAGCGGACGCGCGCTGCGTGAGCGCCGATTGAGCGCCGAAGGTGCGCCAAAGGTAAGCCCGTCTGCGCCCGTCCGCGCCTGGCCCGCGCCCAGCGCCAGGACCCCTAGCCCTTCCCGCCGAGACAAGACGACCCGACTGACCTACGACGACGCCACTCTCAACGCACTCAATGCCGGCCGGACCCACGCCTGCTGCCGAGCCACCCCGAGACGCACCCACAGACCCTTCACCTGCTGCACCTGCAAGTTCACCTGCCTCCGAACCTGCCCCGCACCCGCCAAGACAAACACCAGCAGCAACCACCTCAAGTGCATCCTGATCAACACCCGCTCCGTCCACAGACACGCCGTGGAACTCTGGAACCTCCTCGACGCTACATCACCGGACGTCGCCTTCCTCACGGAAACCTGGATGAACGCCTCCTCTGCACCCGACATCGCCATCGCCATCCCGGACGGGTACAAGATCATCAGGAGGGACCGCATCAACCAGACCGGAGGTGGCATCGCCATCGTCCACAGGAACACCATCCGCATCACGTCCGACGCCAACGACTCCTTCGCCGCAGCCGAACATCTCCACTTCCAGATTCACACCGACCCTAAGACGAGCCTCAGAGGCACCCTCGTCTACAGACCCCCGGGACCACGCACACAATTCAGCAAAGACATCACAGACTTCATCAGCCCGCACGCCCTCCCCTCCACTGACTACATCCTACTCGGGGACCTCAACTTCCACCTGGAGAACAACAAGGACCGCAACACCACCGCCCGGCTGGAAAACCTCGCCAACCTTGGACTCAAGCAACTGGTCAACACCCCCACCCACTACGCCGGCCACACGCTTGATCCCGTCTTCTCTTCCAGCAAGTACATCACCTTCAGCCACGCCACCGGACTCCACTGGACCGACCACAGCTGCGTCCACTTCAGCTTCAAAAGATCCACGACCCACCACCACCCGCAACAGGTACCTCACAGGAATTGGAGCAAGATCACCGCAGACCAGCTCACCACCTCCCTCAGCCAAAGCCCACCCGCCAACACAACGGACCCCAACGAAGCAGCCCGCAACTTCACACAGTGGCTGACCGCCTGCGCCGACGACCTCGCGCCACCAAAGAACCCTCCCAGCAGACCCAGAAGCAAGAAGGCATCCTGCTTCACCGACGACCTCAAGGACTCCAAGAAGACCTGCCGCACCCTCGAGAAAGCCTGGCTCCTCGACCGGACCACCGACAACATGACCGCCCTCAAACACGCTACCCGCAAGCACCACCAGCTCATCCGCACCACCAAGAAGAAATCCCTGAAGGAACGACTGGACAACAACGCCCACGACAGCAAAGAGCTCTTCACTATCGTCAAGGAGTTCTCCAACCCCAGCAACGGCACCAACGACATCACTCCGTCACAAGACCTCTGCGACTCCCTCGCCTCGTTCTTCCACCGCAAGATCGCCGACATCCACAACAGCTTCGGCGCCCCACCCACGCACCCAACCGTCAAACCAACGCCCCCCACCGCCACCCTTCGCACCTGGCCCACGGCGACCACCGAAGACACAGCTCGCACTATGAACACCATCCATTCAGGATCACCGACCGACCCCTGCCCACACCACGTCTTCAACAAGGCCGACTCCACCATCGCACCCCAACTCCGGAACATCATCAACGCCTCCTTCAACACCGCCACCTTCCCGGAGAGCTGGAAGCACGCCGAGATCAGCGCCCTCCTGAAGAAACCTACAGCGGACCCCACCGATCTCAAAAACTTCCGCCCCATCTCGCTCCTCCCTTTTCCTGCTAAAGTCATCGAGAAGATCGGCAACAGACAGCTGACCGCCTTCCTCGAGACGAACGGATCCCTCGACCCCTCGCAGTCCGGCTTCAGAGCCAACCACAGCACCGAGACCGCACTCATCGCAGCCACCGACGACATCCGGACCCTGCTCGACAAGGGGGAAACAGTGGCCCTCATCCTCCTGGACCTCTCCGCTGCGTTCGACACGGTCTGCCACCGCACCCTAGTCCAGCGCCTCAGCAACATCGGTATCCAAGAGAAGGCACTGGAGTGGATCATCTCGTTCCTCGCCGGAAGAACACAAAGAGTCCGCCTCCCCCCGTTTCGCTCTGAGGCCACCGAAGTCATCTGCGGCGTCCCGCAAGGATGTTCACTCATCCCCACCCTCTTCAACATCTACATGAAACCTCTCGCAGCCATCGCACGCCAGCACAACCTCAACATCATCTCTTACGCCGACGACACCCAGCTGATCCTCTCCCTCACCAGAGACCCTGACACCTCCAGAACCTGCCTACACGAAGGGATGAAAGACGTCGCCGAGTGGATGAAGGACAGCCGCCTGAAACTGAACTCGGACAAGACGGAAGTCCTCATCCTGGGATCTTCGCTCTCCGCCTGGGACGACTCCTGGTGGCCCCCAGCCCTGGGCACCGCACCCAAGCCAACCGACCACGCACGCAACCTGGGCTTCATCCTGGACCCCTCCCTCTCGATAACCAGACAAGTCAACGCCGTCTCCTCATCGTGCTTCAACACCCTGCGTATGCTTCGCAAGATCTTCCGCTGGATCCCGACCGAGACCAGGAAGACTTTCACCCAGGCACTCGTCACCAGCCGACTGGACTACGGAAACGCCCTCTACGCCGGAACCACAGCCAAGCTACAGAAAAGACTCCAGCGCATCCAGAACGCCTCCGCCCGACTCATCCTGGATGTCCCCCGACGCAGCCACATCTCCAGCCACCTGAGGAACCTGCACTGGCTCCCCGTCGACAAGAGGATCACGTTCCGGCTCCTCACCCACGCACACAAGTCTCTCCACGACCTCGGCCCCAAGTACCTCAACGACCGCCTGAACTTCTACACGCCCACCCGCCAGCTACGGTCCACCAGCCTCGCCCTCGCAGCCGTACCACGCATCCGAAGAGCCACCGCCGGAGGAAGATCCTTCTCTTACCTGGCTGCCAAGACTTGGAATTCCCTCCCCATCCACCTTCGGCTGACCCAGGACCATCTCGCCTTCAGGAAACAACTCAAGACCTGGCTGTTCTAGCAGTAGCATACCCCTCCCCCCAAGCGCCTTGAGACCCTCCCGGGTGAGTAGTGCGCTATACAAATGGCATGATTGATTGATGGATGGAGAACTTCAGGAAAATGTCCCAGAGGTTTGGAGAAGTTTGGAGCAACTTTGGTAAAAAGCTCCATTAGTGGACCGACTTGAAATGACCAGCCAAGTCGGCGACTCTCAACCGCGAGCTGGTCTGCCGCCCAGGTTCCTCCCCCTGAAAAGCTGCAGAGGTCCAACTTCCAGAGTTTGACTAGGCATAGGCAAAAACCCAAGCCGGTGAACCCTCATTGAATCCAGCCTGGTGAAGAGCATCGAGGGACCCAGCAAGAAAAAGATCGGTAAACGTTTTTAATTCCGAACATTGAAAAGGTGACCGGGACCAACCGTGAGAGCCAAGCAGCCCATCTTCAACTACGAGCCAGCCTGGATCCCTGGCTCATCCCGCTGGAAAGCTCTGGAAATCAGACTTACATAAGTTTGACTGGGAGCTCGTCACGGTGCAAGCTGGCAAACCCTCACAGAATCTGGACTGGCTGAGAGCTTCGAGGGACCCTGGGAAGAAAAGCTCCAGAAAACTTTCTAAGTCAGAAGGTAAAAACTTTGACCGAGACCTACCGCAAGGGGTAGCTGTACAGGGCTTCATCGCGGTCAGCCTGAAACTTTGACTTTAAGATGGTCTAGCGTTACCAGATGTCGCAATAGACACTATAGGTTTCTATGTGCTTTAAAAAGTCCTATCTCTGGTTCCCTACATTGGATTTTTTTCATTGTAAAGATAAAAATATTTCCTATTTCTACAAATTGGTGTTGGATTTTTATTGTGTGTTGTGTCTTAATTATTTATTGAATTTGTGTTTTTAAATGCTTTACAGACCTATCTTTAAAGTTAAGCCGGCCTGCTTGCAGCCAAGCTACCAAGAGTTGACCATGGGAATAATGTTCCAAGACCGGTACAGAGCCGTATATTGAGGTAGTGGCCTTATTGCCAGGGACAGATATACATTTGCCCCTACTAATAACCCACTTCCCAACATCTTGACCAAGCACTCGTTAAACTATACTGTCTACAAGTATGGATGAAATATGACTCCTACACCTTGTAGTCCTCGCTCTTATGTAACATTTATATACACTGATGTACACACCTATGATCAATTGTCTCTCTGTAGTGTGTGTGATGTAAAGTGCTGACACCCTACACTGGTATGAGTGGTGCTATGTAACTAATTAAATGCATCTGAGAGAGTGGTTCACAAGACTTGAGCTACTCTATTAAAGTGTGGTAGTGAGCGAATACATGGCAGTGATAGATTGTTGAATACCAAAGCTCCTGGCGCCTTCATCCAGCAACATAGTCTCCCTTCACAATATCTCACTCTTGAAGCATCTTTCTCATCTTTGCTATCTACCTTTTCACTGTTTTCCATATTTTCCTTCCTCCTTCTGCCCAAAGCCCTTGATGCCTTTCTCTCTCCTGTTTTGTTTTTCAAAAAAAGATTGCAGTTGGGCCTCACCTGAAGACACCAGCTTAAATTAAGCATCATTGGCTTGCAGCTCACAAAGGAAATGCCAGAGTGGCTAGTCTGACACTTTCTGCATTGTATATCCTGTCTAAAGAGCAGATACACAATTTTCTCTCCTTTCTGCAAGACACAAGGACCCCTGCCTTCTCCCTTCCACATGGCATAGCATAGAAACATTACTTATGACCAAAAATAAGAGCCACAGGATCAACGTCATCTCAGAGTCCCCGCCCCCTTTCTACTCAAAACGGTCTCCCAAGTTAACTGTTCTTACACAGCACAACTAACTCTGGTGTTAATCTGAGCCCTTTTTTTAATATAAATTTTCCAATCCTTCGTACTTCTGCTGGGGTACTTACATTACTATGTCCATCCGAGTGAATGCTGCTTCAGAGCATCACCAGCTACCAGTCTCTTCTCTGTAATTGTCGGAGGGTTTCACTACTAAAGAATGCTTGCCAACTGCACTGTGTACAGCTTCTGCTGTTTCTCATTCATGCCTCCCCCACGTACCCTCCCAGAGTATGCAAGAATATAGAGCCTCTACAGGCAGGACATGTTGCTTGAACCCTGTGCCATTTAATTTCTCATTCAGCCACAGGCCGTGCAGGTAAGAGCAGTGGGGCCGGGTTAAGGGTATGAGGGGATTCGACAGACAACCACAAGTGAAAATTAAATAATTTATTTTCCCTCGTCATCCTGACGAATTCCCCCTCCACCCGGCCCCACCGCTCTTACCTGCATGGGCAATGGCTGATTGCATTAACTGTGTTTGTAAAATGCATACAGAGTGCTTTACATGGTCAAAGGCAGACATCCAACCAGAAAGTGAATCTGGATGGGAGACGGTGGATTCTGCAGTGGGAGGTGGACGCTCTACTTTGTTGGTATGTAGTGTTCTTTAAAGATATGCATCTTCATCTTCATTCTTCATCCAGAATGCAAAGGGCTGCTGGCTAAAGAGCCATGACGGGCTGATGACCTCAACTGTGATTCTTCTTCACTTGTAGCTTTACAATGTAGTTACTGTGCTGAAAATCCAATTTGTTGTCTCCAAAAGCATAGTTTTTTCCTTGAAAGCCCACTTGAGAGTCCCCTATTTAAGAAGACCTACAGTTGTCACCGACAAAGACAAAGAGACAGCACAGAGGGCATGTGGTGCTAAAGCCCTTGCCACATATTTTATCAAGAAGATGCCCTAGCAGGCCTGCGATTTCTAAAGGTGGACGGGGCGCAAACTGGTGCAATGGGGTCATAAGAGCTACTCTCATTTCGATTGTTGGTGCAATACTATGAGCAAATCTCTTGCTCTTTTTGTGATTCACAAACACAAGAACAGGTCTAAGTGGAAAAATTATGTTTTAAATTGGGAACATTGTCAGGCCAATAATGATACAGACTTCATAATGAGGCAACTTGGGTTACAGTTGGTATGCCTGCAAAGAAGGGCCTCATATTTTTATCCTGGTTCAGAGTGGTACTGCCTGAATAAGTGTGGCTTTCCTTTAATATAACCAGAGGACTCCATAATATCATCAGAGACACAGTGGTCAAGTCATGGGCTTTCCCTTTTCCTGACATTGCTCTCAGGTGCATTCGTTCACTTGGTTAAGCTTATGAAATGCAAAACTATCTATCCCAGAATGCATTATTGTGTTTAAAGAAAGTCGGGGACGGAAAAAAAGCATTTTTCCTGATACAGTGTTATCTGGTACCTTTATTAGGCTTCTTAGTGAAGTAGGACAGCACATGAGAAAGGGCCCTATGCAATCTGTGATTCCTAATTTCAAGCCCCAGCTTCCACCTGAGCCAACTGTGATCTGTGGCACAATAAGCAGGAAGCAGTGGCCGAAGTGTGGAAAAAAAGTAGGACAACTCTGGACGCAGAATCAGAGGGCGAGAATAACCTGAGATTTTGGTCTGTGGGCGGAAAGAGCAATACTTTCCTATTTTTAGTATTTCTTTGGCGTTTCACTGACCAGTTAATTCAACTAATAGACACATGTTTATTTAAGGTTCAATATGAGTTATTGACATTAAAATACATTCACAAAGTGGGATATGTTTTCAATAACAGAATGTGCCAAATACACGTAAAAGTGGAATCAAAAGCCATTTATCTTCCAGCCATGGAGTTTCTGTCATCAGCACTTCTCCTCACTTGTTCCACAACAGCAGTTCAAACATGGATGGAAAAATATCCTAGTTTGCAAATGTTTTCCACTTAATTATGGCTGTACCATACTTGCCACATAATACATCCTCCACTGTATAATCTAACGATTTCACCCCAAAAATTGGTTGTAGCTCAAACAGATCAATCAATCAATCAATTATAACTTTATCTGGGTCCATTTAGACCATAAAAGTGCATAAAGAGTAGATTACATACTTGAATATCAGGGTCATAGCGATTGCATTACTTTGTAAATGGTGGACAGGGGGTGTCAGGGTACACAAATTCATCATCTATCTATAATTAAAAATTAATTTCTAAACCAATAAATATAGTTTAAAATATTTTTTTTTTTTTAAATGGAAAACTGCCTCTAAATGAGATAAAATATTCCATCATATGTCTCGGTATTGGTTCTTAGCCATGTCAATAATATCTAATTGCTCCAGTAATTTTTAAGGGATTGATTGCCATACTTCATTGGGTTAAAAGGGACTAATGATACCATCAATTACCAAAGTTTTATACCAGGACTTTTAGAGTTTCAATCCGTTTTTGGCTCTAATGTACAACACATTGCAAAGACATTTTGATACACAGAAAACCACCATTTGCCTAGTATCAGACCTTAAAATACGCTCAGCTTGCTGACAATGTCTCAAGTTTAAATTGTTACATAATAGTTTAATCCATCTTTTCCTCGGGTATTCATAGGCAGGGGAGAAAAATAAAATATGCATGTCATTTTCCTTGACTCGGGAAAGATCTTTACAAAAGGTACATTTATCAGAGTCTTTGTCATTTACATTACTGTCCCATTTGGATTTCTTCTCATTTGTATGCAGAACCCCATATCTAAATTTCAGGTACAATGATTTGGGAATTTGTGGACTTATCTCATCTAACAGTGGTTCGAACTGTGGAATATCTTTAAACATAAGAAAAGCTGCAGTTAGGGATCCTAAACTGGAGACATGTAGCAGGTTAGTACTTGTATAGTTTCAAAATGAAATTTTTACAACCTTACTACACGCCCTGGTAAGCTCCGAAGGGTTGTCCCAGTAATGATATAAACCTATTTTTTTAAACCAGCTCGAAATATGTCTGAACCACGGAATGCCCTTTAAAAGACCAAAGGGCATTTCCTCTTGTAGACCCTTTCTGTAGTGTACAAGTTCAACCGTAGACAAAATTTGTTCCCAATATAAAAGGCGGCATAATGCAGCAAGACTATCGGTGCGTTTTAAGTTAATAAAAAAAACGGAAGCATCAGGGTTCTATTCGGTAAAGACAGTAGCTTACGAATACATTTATTTTCTCCAATTTCAAAGCTACGCTTACAAAAAGGGCCCCAAAGTTCTGCCCCGTAAAAAGCGGCTGACTGAGCCTTAAATTTAAAAACCTCAATGGCGGAGGAAACTGCCTTAGAGGTACTCCCTCCATGTTTCTTTGCAATCGGAGTACAATTTTGGAGCAAAATTAGTCTATTTTTTCCAATTGAGGTTTCCAAGTTAGTTTAGAGTCCAATGTGATGCCTAAATAATTAAAGCTACTCACATATTCTAGTCTTTGACCATTTAGCTCCAGATTCTTTTTAAAAGCTTTTTTTGGATGACATGTATTTAGTCTTGGTGGGGTTGATCTCGAGCCCCTTCTAAGAACAGTACAGATGGAAAGAATTTAGCAAGTTTTGGAGGCAACTGGGTGTTTTTGAGAAAATAAAATAGTGTCATCTGCGAAGAGTAAAGCAGGTATCACTTCCCCACCCAACTTTGGAGAGTCATTTTTACATCCTTCCAGGGAGCAGGGTATATCATTTACATATAGTGTAAACAAGGTAGGTGCCAACACGCAGCCTTGTCTTACACCTCTATTCACAGGTATTTCTCTCGTAAGTTCTCCCCTCGGTCCCCATCAACAGATCATAAATTACTATAAAGATGTGGCTTATGTTGCTGCGAAGTGGAGGGCCCTTTGCAAAGGTTGAGTAATCACCTTTCTCACTGATGCATTTGTATGTTACACAGGTACTAATGAGGCAAAAGCTTTGCAGAGGCTGTTAGTATGTCTAAAAATGTCAAAATAAAGTATCATAAAAATGTACTGCATTACTCTGTAGCCGTTTTTTACTGCATAATTTAGTCAACTTTGCGCCATCATTTTGCCTTCCATTGCTGCATAACTCCAGTGGCCTAAAAGCAGTCAGCAAATGTTAAAATTGCTTGTGCATTTAGCAGACACCATGAAGTTTGCAAAATTAGTTTGGTGTGCATGCAAATCCTACATTGACAGTCCTTGGTAAGTTGCACTACTATTGCTGAAAAAGGCCAATGGAGGTACCAAAGGGTGAGGTGGACTGGCCTCAAGGATCGTGTGACCTCAATGACAGAGTCATTGTTGCTCTATGGTGTGCTTTTCCGTATGCCAGCCCGCAAGACTGTAGGTGAACTTCAGTATGGATTGTAGTAGACAGGCCTTCAAGGTTAAGCATACTTGCCACCGCGAGGGTCCACCTGCTGGTGCTAAGATGCCGAGGTTTATCAGGACCTTCTAAGGTGTATCATGGGAATGTGCTCTGTCAAGAGAGTGGGCTGGAGGACTGGTCATGAAGGCTGAAGCTGGTTCTCCAGTTCAACATTCGGCAGCTCTGGTCAGAGTACCACATCCTCACCCGCAATGAACACCATAGTGCCCCACTGAGAGAAACTAGCACTGCCTTCAGGTACAACCCAATTGCGCTGCGACTCAATTCAAATTATGCACTAGACAAGAGTAATATGCTGCCTGAAAAAAAAGTAATAACATCCTGGAAAAATCAAACACTCATAGGGAATGCAAGGATAAGTAAAGCATGTGAAATGTAAGCAGGAATAACATGGTTACCTTAACGTTTTTACACTTATTATTCAGTCATCAATGAGTGTTTGTGCCTGAAAAGTTCATGACATGACTACAAGACCCGGAAGGGGTCCGTTTCAATATCCATTGCTTTTATTCTTACAAAACTTAAGCAGTTTGCTTTAAAAAGATCACATCCCTGAACACACAGCAGCGGTACACATTTTATAATCTAAAATAATTAAAACAGTTGAAAAAGTTCACATTAAACATTTCCCACTCCACTCATCAACCAGGTATTGCAGCCCCTCTAGGATTGGTGCCCTTCACCACCCTGGGAAAACAATGTTTTTCAAAGAAAGAAGGTAAATAGAAAGTAGCCCTTCACTGGCTCTTTAAAGTGGCGCTAATGTGCGTGGGTGTAAATAGCACCAATCTGGTCTGTCTGGGACCAGTCTTTATTGCTTTAATTAGTTATTTAATTATTTTTTGTATTTTTTCTCTTCGTTCCGAGATTGTCCTTCGGAATAGAAAAAGGTCAGAAAATGATGACATTTCCATCCTAAGTGTTTCGTTCTTTATTGGAACCATTTCACAGGGGAACAAATAAAGGAAAGGAGGGGCAAGAGGTGGTAAGTGCTGCAAGTGAGGAGGAGCGAGACAGAAAGAGAGGGAATAATGAGAGAGAAAGGGGAGGAGGGCAGCTACCAGAGGCAGAGCAGGAGAAATGGACACTTCTCTGTGCAGGTAGGAAGAGAGACAGTTTTTTTTTCTTTCTTTGCCCTTGTCAGAATGGCCTTACTACAGCATAACAAAGTCAAGAGCGTAGGTGGCCTCTGTGCCTGAAGGCAGATCACAGGTAAAGTTCAGGGCCATTAACGGTAGCTCTTTCGTGTGCTAATGGCACTGAGAATAACAGAAGGGAAAAGGCGAAATTCTTTTGTCCCCTCGTCCCCCCCACCCTTGCCCGCCGTACCTCCCCACTGCAAAATCTGGGGGGATATATCACCCGCGTCCCCCACACTTCCTACGCCCATGCCATGACCCCGTACCCTGTTGTTGCTTGTCTGTACACTTGCCCTCATCATTGTTTAACTACGTTCCCCCGACTACCTCCCCGTTGCAGCTTGCCCCATTACCCTACCTCCTCTTGCAGAATAAAAAGTACTATTTTTCATAACTTTTAGCTATGGTGCACAGCAGCCGCACTTCTGTACTACATGGCTAGAACACATTGAAAAAGCCAATAGCTGTCACATAGGTGAGATCAATTTGCTTTGTCAATGCTTGACCTAATGTGCTACCAGCTGCTGCTCCCTTTTGAAGAAGTTCATTCTATTTTCTAGGACCCTTTCTCATCTCTGTATGTGTTCCCTAATTCTCTCCTGTTTGGTACTACACATAGTCTTAGAGCAACAAAAAAACACACATGCGAACAAAAGGCCATACCACATCTCTCTCACCATCCATGTGAATGGGTGTCGGCATATCAGATCATCTATGTGTATGGCTGCCTGCAGGTCTCTGTGGATAGGTTATTTTTGTCTGCTGGCTTGTGTGTCCAGATGGCTGTTTGCGGTTTGGGTTTGTGTGTTCATGGATATCTGTAGTGGGTTGTATTGTCTCCATTTATGTGTCGTCTATATCAATGTGTGTGTGGATGTACGAGGCAAACAAATACGCTATTCCACTGCACACAGGCCTGGACATATGCATAAAGGGCGTGTTTACAGGTGTGTTTGCGTGTGGGTATATATCGCAAATGATTATTGCCACCATGCTCTCTTTTTAAAAAGGAAAGTTTTAAAAATAGCCATGGACAGACTACTAATCTCTCCAGAGCAATTGAGAATGCATAGAATAGTCTAAAAATAGGACCCATTGCCCCTGCATTGATTAATAATTGCATAGGACAGGTCGAAAATCAAAGACCGGCAGGTTGATTGAATTTCCAGGTATACAAAAAATGATAACATTTCCAGGCAGTCTGTAGACTGCCGCTCTTACCAAATTCGAAGCGCACATAATGCAAGGATTTTATTGAGTTACTTTATCGCATCTATAAAGAGAACAGTAAATTGAATTTCTGAAGATAAGTGTAATGCTTTTTCGCTCCAACTAAGTCACATAAAACTGATAGCTGTCTTTCAAGGCTGAAGGGCATGCTTGCGGTTGGATATAAATATACTTTGTTTGGATATGCACCTTTTACAATATCCAAACGTTTTACTAAGTCTGTTTTTATCTTATCTGGTCTAAAGCCATATAATAGTTTATTTCCATAAGTACTCACTACTGTAATACCTCCGAATTCGAGCTTCAAACATCAATTTCGATCCTGGTGTCTCTTTATTTTCTCAGGCTATTTTTTAAATCAATTTAGCCAGTAAAGAAGTAGGGTGAAAGGGACTACTCTGTCTTTCACATGTCACCTAAATCCAACTTCCATCTTTCTTTCATACACAGTAGCAGAATTGTCAATAGAATTTCGCCAAGTTTTCAAAAAGACGACACTTTGCACGAATTTGACCGAATTTAAAAGTGAATCTGAGATTGTTGCAATTTAGGATGCTACTCAATGATTAAAAAAAACAAACACGTTTTTGTAGTTATAAAAATGCCACATAGATGAAGATTGCTGCACTTAACAAAGGCTTCCTTGCCCCTTTCTCTAACTGGAAAAGAACATAGTGAGTGTGATGCTTGAACTGTACTACCATTAACATAGCCAGTCTGAGCGGCCACCCTGTAACGACAAAGCGTTGACGATTATATGTTATATGTTGTAAAAATAATAAAAATTATATTGAAATTAAAATAAAAAAATAACCAGAGTGATTCTGGGAGGAAGTAGCACTGGCTCGAATGATCTGGAAATATGATAATTCCCACAGAAAGAACCGCCCTTTCTGAGTCCTGTGAAAGAGGTCGACATACCTAACTGTGCCTGTGCTAGCTGAGGAGATGGAGAGTAATTGTTGAATGAGGCCAGCCCTGTGGGGATTATACCCAAAGTGAGCATGTGAGTACTTCAGTGAAGTAAAATGAGCAGAGGAGCTGAACACTGTAAGAGTAAAGTAAGGAAAGCAGGGAAAGATGGACTGCTGTCTAGAATCAAGCAAACGTTTCTAATTCTGATCAGAAGAAAAGGTCACATGAAAAGGCAGATTGCAGCTTGGGGATCTAGGGCCAGATGTGGGTAACCCAATATCGGTCGGTAACGGCCGAAATTACCGACCGGTATTGAGTTTTTGAGATGTAGTTGGCATTTTTTAAGGATTCAGTATTTTACCGAATCGGTAATTTAAGGATTCGGTAAAATACCGAATTTTTAACATACCGATTCGGTAAATTACCGAATCCAGGATGTAGGAAGCACTCAAGTTAGTGCATTCCTCAGTTAAGGATTCGTTATTTACCACCAACTAGAAGTTGGTGGTAAATAATGAAAACCCTTGAAAAAGCATTTTTTTTGCTTTTCCAACAGTGCCATGTTGCAGAGATACATGCCCTTAGCGCATGTATGTCTGCAACATGTGCACCCATACACAATTGAGGGGTGCAACAGGGTGTCAAAGTGACACCCTGCCACCCTTCAATGTTTCCCCCAATTACCGAATCGGTATTTACTGATTCGGTAATTGACATTCATTCCTATGGGCCTCCAGGCCCATAGGAATGAATGGCAATTACCAAATCGGTAAATACCGATTCGGTAATTTTTTAAGAAAAATTACCTACATCCCATTTGCCTGTTCTTAAATACCGAATCGGTATGATTCGGTATTTAAGAATCGGTAATCTGGGATAACCTACATCTGGCCCCTAGTGAGGTGACAATTAGATTAGGAGTGAGTGACTGGTTGAACAGAGTTGAGTGGACACTGCACAACATCAGAGTGGAGTTCCCAGAGGAGTACAGTTGAGGAGGGATCAGGCATAAAGAAACAGGCATAACTTGCATGAGTCCGCACCGTGTAATGGACACACAACCTACCACATAATTGTTTTTTGCAGGTATACAGCCTCCCCAGTTCACCCCCAAGGTTAGTAGTTCTACATCTACATCGGCTGTTCCGAAACCGATGACTTGTAAATGGGAACGCATTCACTAAATATTATATGAGATTACACATAAAGGTAAATGTGGGGGACAAAACATTACTCCACAATCATGGGAAACTCCCTCAGCCAGGTTCTAGCAAGAACACTAGTACAGAACCAAAAGTTCAGCAAGAGGGTACCTCCCAGACTATTTTACGGTATCTTGACTAATGTGATGGGTATGCAATACGGTTGTGAATTCTGCTTTCCACAGCTATCTCTCAACTACCTACACATGCATGTTAATCTATTCTAATGATGTTATGTCAATTTGTAAAATAAAATGCTAAATCCCAATAAACAAATTTAAACAAATAAATAAACAGGCATAACTCCTCCTTTCCTGCCATGCCTGAGGAGAATGCTCAGCTCTGGGGGTGGAGTCTTTTGAGCATATTCTGAGTGCTTACTTTGCCACAATGCGAGGAGAAAGAGAACTAGCCTGCTATTTTTATCCCCTCCAAACGAAGACAGAATGAGGAAGGGAAAACCGATCATTCCATTCCTAAAACTCCTGTGGCAAAAAAAGGAAGTAAAGGTGACGGGCGGATCCTGGTTTATGACCCAGGGTGATTACTATCCATTTAACAACAGCATGAAATAGTACAAAGGATAGACAAATACATCCATACTGCCATTTGCTGTGACCAACTGAGGGAGTGCTGCCATAACCCCGGAACGCTGACCTTTGCTGGTGTTCTTTCCTTGCATGTCTACCCACTTCTCGCGGCCCCCCCTCCGCGGGCGCCACTCATCATCTCAAGCCCAAGGGAGTGTTGCCCCTACTGCGGACATTTGTTGCAGCGCCGAACCTTGTTCTTGGACACCTGGCCACAGGCTGAAGGCAGGGCTGCGAGGACCAGCATGCAATGCGGCGCTGATCGGCCGCAGCTGGTCCTCTTCCCGCCCCCTCCTCGCAGAATTAAAAGCGTGCAGCGAGTTTACCTGTTGGATGCCATTTGCTGTGACCAACTGAGAGAGTGATGCCATAACCCCGGATCGCTGACCTTTGCTGGTGGTCTTTCCTTGCACGTCTACCCACTTTTAGCGGCCCCTGCTCCGCGGGCGCCGCTCGTCATCTCAAGCCCAAGGGAGTGTTTCCCCTACTGCGGACATTTGTTGCAGCGCCGAACCTTGTTCTTGGACACCTGGCCACAGGCTGAAGGCGGGACTGCGAGGACCAGCTTGCAGTGCTGTGCTGATCGGCCGCAGCTGGTCCTCTTCCCGCCCCCTCCTACACCTACCCCTATATCATAGTCATTTACCCCGCGAACGCGGGACGTGCCCGGGCAAAGCCCGGGCCAAGGGCGGGCCCGTTTGTGCCCGTTAGTGACCGAGTGAGACCGGACCGGGCCCCCCCTTTAAGCCCTGTGATTATCTGATTAGTAAGTTTATTTGACATCTTTTAGAAATTGTTTAGTTTAACTATTCTCTTGTATAATAGTCGTGCTTTTGTGCTTGTGCATTGGGCTTACCATCTCATCATGACTACTAGAGGTTCTCGGAGTAAAACGGGAGCGGGAGGGGAAAAGCTAACTAGCCCATTAGACAGTTTTATTATAAGGGCAAATTCGTTTATCGATCAAGGGATCATTCTTATGGAACGTAGAGTTTCCCAAGACTTAGCCTTGGCGAAAAGATCATCCCTGGGTCTTATTGCATCCTCTAGAACTCCTGAGCAGGCTAGGGAAATAGGCCTTGTACATGCTCATGTTGATGTTCATAGTGTCCCAAATGAGGTAGATTTGTCAGTATCCCAGTTCTTAACCGACTCTCAATTAAGCCTGGCCTTGGAAAGACGACAATAGCACTAGGCAGGCTAGGGGAAGCAGGGAGGGTGCCATACCAAAGAAAAGAAAGGATAAAAACAAAAATACAAAAAAGGCCGGGGAAACACATGAAATATCCAACAAACATAGGGAGGACTCTAACCAACAAGTATCACGGGGGTATGGTCAACCAGAACTAGATTTGACAAACGGGGATGTCAGTTCAGTAAGTGTTGAGGCTTCCACCATCCTTGTTGGAGATTCTAACAATGATGAAGTTGATGGGTTACTCCTAACCAAAATGGGTGAGTTATTTAAACTTTATCTCTCCCCTCTAGAGGTTAGACTGTCATATATAGAAAAACAGTTAATCTAACTATGTGCTCTCACCAAGAATGCACCGACCCACGTGGCGCCTAAAAACGGGGCCAATAAACTTAACCAATTAACTAAACCAAAAAATAACAAACTTGTGGGGCCTCCAGTTAAAATAACACCCACTCCAGTGGTTCCTGCCAAACCGAAGACCCCCGCAGACACAGAGAGGAAAATGGGAGATAAATCCAAAAATCCTAGTATACACCTTAGCCAGGAAGGAAAACCACACGGGGCCCTGTCTGTACCTCCAAACAGGGAATGGAACAGGGGAGGAGTAGAGGGCAGACTCACTGTGAATTTGCCACCTGAGTCGACCCCCTTTGTGGTGGTCATGACGGGTCTCCCAGAGTTGGCTGACTACACGGAGGAACCGTATTGGTCACTTAAAAACAAGATCCAACACTGGCTAAATATTAATAGACCGCTCCCGCAAAATCAGTTGAGCAAGATTTTAATGGTGCGCAGGGTACACTGGATAGGGAAGGAGAGGAAAACAAACCCAGGGCGATTGCATAGTGGTAAACTTTGAGGATCCCTGCACGGTTGACCATATTTGCTCATGGAACACGCAAGGTGGAAATAAAGGCATTGATACTAAACGCCTCTCTTTCTTCTGCCCCCCCCAGGTGGCGCCTGGGCCCCGATTATGAGGGGAATTGGCGAAGAGTAGGTCGTCAAGATTGGGGAGGCGTTTGGGGGGACTGGGGCGGAAATTTTAATAGAGATTCTGCCTTTAGAGACACCTGGAGAGGTATCCAGACTGCCAATAGATTTAGTTGCCTGGAGATGGTAGACTGACTGTCACCAGCTACCGGGTTCCTAACTGGGCACTGGGAGGGGTTAATTAATCCTAATAGGGAATCCAAACAGACGGCCCTTAGTTACTTAAAAAATACTTCTGATGGAAAGGTTAATGATAAAGCAGTAAAGTCCATTAATCCACGTCCTATAGCCCATGGGAAGCTGAGGCCAGGTACTTTAGTCAACACCTATCCCAAGGAGGTTAAATTGAGTGTCCCAGCCCAAAGTGAGTCACCTAGTAAGATTGTGGGGGATGATGAAGATAGAGCGGTCCCCACATCCAGGCTAAGTCGTACCCCAATTTCTGTCACACAAGATTTAGGGACACCACTACACGCCAAAAGGGTCAGGATGGGTCTACTATCATGGAATGTAGCGGGTCTTTCAAATAAAATAAAGGATCCTACATTCCTGGAATTTGTAGATAAGTTCGATGTAATCTGCCTTCAGGAATGCTGGGAGAAGGCCGAGATACATCTAGAGGGTTAAAGCACACATTTTTTAGCAGCACAGCCGAATAATAGAAGCAGATGCTCAGGGGGTTATGTACCTTTATATCCAATAAGGTTATTTTAACCACCAACTGTTTAACTATGGGAGGTCTCATTACTACCAGGTCCTCTCTCTAAATTCGGGAGAAAATCACCCTATTATCCTGATTAATCTGTATAATAACATCCCAAAGGCCGATCAACACAGGGCCCTCGAAGAACTGAATGATGCCCTACGTAGGGGATTAGGACCCGAACAGAATGAACGATATATCATAGTGACGGGGTATTTTAACTGTCACTTATGCCGAACACAGTGACACGGAGATATGTGGTATGGCGAATCTTAAGGGCAACCCTTGTACACACTTTGAGCACTCTGTGCTTGGGAACTTGTTTAACCACTTATTATATGACTGGGACTTAGGTTTTGCAAATGAACTATGTAATCCACAGGTTGACTTTCAACCCACCTTTGTTGGGCGGGGGTCGCGGTCTGTTATTGATTATACATTGGTTTCCACAAGTTACCACCGTAGCGTCCTCTCATTCAATACAGAGCACATTGCGCTTAGTGACCACTTTCCCATTCGCTCAAATTTTGATACAGGGCTGTGTGGCAGGAAAGTCTCTAACGTAGCTGAAAATATATATTCTCTCGGGATCTCGTTGGCTAGAACCAATGGCTATGTAATTAAATGGAACAAGGTAAACCCTATGAGTTTCTTGCAGAATTTAGTCGAGGGTCAGATAGAGGATTTTATGATTTGTCTCGAGGAAAACCCCAACCATACTAAGGTCCTCGCAGCTTTCCATAAGATTTCTGCTCATATCAGTAGTAAATTGACTGGTTCATCACGAAAAGGGGGGAAGAGTAAAGCTGAGGGTTTGTTCAACCACGAGTGCACTAAAGCACATTCCTATCTAATCCAAACCCTAAAAAAGGTACCTAGAAATGTGCTAGACATTAGATCAGCTAGGGCATCCTACAAGGCTATCTTACAAAAATGGAGGAAGGATCTGAAGCAGGCAGCTTGGGGAGCTATAATTAAGGGAAGTTCCTTGAAAGATAACACCGCATTTTGGAACGCGGTAAACGCCCCGTTCTTTGTTGATAGGAATTCTGACCAGGTAGAGATCGCTATAGAGGAGAATGTCTGGGTTAAACATTTTACCGAGTTATATAAGCAAGACGCCCAGCCCGGACTAAAGAGCTCAGGCCTTGGACAGTCGAGAATCACAGAGCCTGACGTCTCAGATTTATTTCCTCTGAACGTAGTCTTTTCTTTACCAGATGTGGAAATAGCAATAGCAGAAAGTACTAACAGCAAAGACCCGGGACCAGATGGTATTCCAATAGGTATTTATAAGGATAACGTCACCCTGTGGGCATCGCTCCTGACCAAAGTGCTAAACAGCAGTAACATCAAGGGTTTTCCAACTACGTGGCAGGAAGCTATTGTAGTGCCAATATTTAAAAAGGGGGATCGTAATGATCCTAAATGCTACAGGCCGATCTTCCTCCTTGATTCTTTGATGAAGGTCGCAGGCAGAATTCTTTTAAACCGTTTGCAGACATGGGCTGAGGATGAAGCTGTCCTTTCTAAATTTCAGTATGTCTTTAGGTCAGGACTCGGCACCGTCGAACAAGGCCTTAATTTGGCATTGTTAATAGGTAAATATACGGCAGCAAAGAAGGGAAATTTATTTATGACATTCGTAGATCTCAGCTCAGCTTTTGATTGTCTGAATCATGATATCATGTGGGCTACTTTAGCAGATCTCGGCATCGATTTTAACATTCTTAATTTTCTTAAAGAGCTATATAGAGGAGCGGGGGCCAAAGTACGCTGTGGAAAAAAAGGAGAGTGCACTGCCAAATTCCCAATTGGGAAAGGTGTCCACCAGGGATGTATTCTGGCTCCTTTTCTCTTCAATTTGTATATTAATCGGGTGGCAGACTATTTAAGAAAACTAGAGGTGGATTACCCCCAAATTGATGCAGAACGAGTGCCTATCTTACTGTATGCTGATGATGTGGTTATTATGGTTAGAACTCAAATAGGCCTCCAGAAGGCTTTAACTCGCTTCTCAGCATACATGGGAGATAGGGGCCTCAAGATTAACATTGGGAAGACCTTTACCATGTGCTCCTCTACCCAGGCTAAAATCTTTTGTAATACACACTTAGAAAAGTCAAAGATAGGTTTAACCAATACTTTTTCATATCTAGGGATTGTTTTTAATAAAAGGGGTACCTTGAAATCAGCTATCATGACTAGGAATTTAGCCTTCTCAAGGGCCATCGGTGCATTAAAACAGTTTGCCCACAAGTTAGGGGACAGGCCAGTACGTATCTTTCTCGACATATACAGGGCCACATGTGTATCTACGGCTGTGTATGGACCTGGTATTTGGGGGGTCGCTGATTGCTGTGAAATCCAAATAAAGGAAAATGGTTTCCTGTGTTATCTGCTCGCTGTCCCCAGATCCACCTCCACTTATGTTTGTCATAAGGAGCTGGCTCTGCCCTACATTTCAGATCTAATCAAGATTAGCCCAGTGCTGCTATGGCACAAGATATGGACTTCTACAGAAACTGTCTTTAACAGGGCGATTATTGCAGACTGTATTAAACTTGAGGGGTCTAAACAGATTCAGTGGCTCTCGTATGTACAGGAATTTTTTACAAACATAGGGCGCCCTGAATTTTACAATTCACCCTCATCATTGTCTTTAACCTCCAGAAAAGCATTGAAGGAATCTTGTCTTGCCTTCCTGGAAGACCGATGCTGGTGTTTAGAGGGAAAGAAGGCTTCTGTTATTTATCACCAACTTTTGCTGCAGAGTCCTGGCCTGCAGCTTTATCTATCACCTGATCAGACAAGCTATAGTAGAATGCTTCTAGCTCGTCTGAGAACCGGAAGCTTTTTCAGGATGTTAACGTTTCCTAATCCAAATGATTGGTCGTCACAATTAACCAACTGTCCGTGTGATGATTCCTCCACCCAATCTACCATTCATTGTGTCTTGTTCTGTAGATTTTATGAGTGGGGGCGGAAGAGATACCTATTACCTCTTTTTAAGCTTTGGAACTTGAGACAATGTAGACCAGCTCTACTTAAACTACTCATTTTACCTGATGAAATGACGATTACTGCTGTGTCTAGGTACCTGAAATTTGTAATCAGATGTAGATCCACCATGGTTTAACTGTAACTTGGACATGAAAGTTAAAGACTCTGTGTTTTACAACATTGCAGCGTTTCCTGTGAACATGGTGTGTAGAATTGATGCTCTTAAAATTTGTTCTTAATGGGAATCCCAGTATGAATTATGTTTATTTGTATGTACCTTTTTACACGTTTAAAGTAAGTTTTTTTATTGGATTTATATACCTTTTTATGTGCTTTTATGATTTTACTGTAAAATCGAATAAAGCTATCTTTGACTTTGACTTTGACATCCATACTGAACACTAAATCTGACATGTTACAGGAGTCAGTGGCAGCTCTAGATAGAAGACTGTTCTGTCCCAAGACGATTTCATGGGCAAGTTCCAACCATAGGAGTCAGACAATTGGAGACATTGACCTACAAGAGCGGCAATCAGAAAATCAAATGCATTGGAATATAACAGACAGTAGGGTTAACAAGCTAGAAAATGTGGTCAAATTGAGGAATCTACTTATATTGCTGTCCTAGAGTTAGGGTGAGACCCTAACTGACTCAATGCTGCAATAGTTGGTCAAAACATTGGATATTCTGCATGAAGACTTAAGTAGAGGCCTTAAGAAGCACGTTCAATTGAAATTGCCCACACCAACAACCTACAGGGTTGGAATGGATTCCACACTTATAATTTATTGAGATGGAAACATCAAAGATAAACTGTGGTGTGAGATAGTCCAGAACCAAGGCAGGTTGAAGATCAGCAACAGCAATATTTTCTTTTTCTGGATACTGCCTTAATTTCTGAGAAATGAAGGAGAAAATTACTATCCTTCTGCCTAGTGGTTGCTGTGAGGTGCACCAAAGCAATAACCTTTTATCCAGTGAACATGAAAGTAAGAAAGCATGCAAGCAGCTTCTCAGAATCCACAGATGATTTGCTACAAGATGAGATAACAGACACAAGTGTCAAGACAGGCAGCAGACAGCAATGGGAGCAAAGGAAACTAATTTAACGCGAGTGCAAATGTGGTCATTCTTGAAATCTCTTCAGAGTGAAAGATTTAGTCAACACTACAACACCATCCTAAAATAATTCATGAGTGGTTGGAAGAAAAAGGGGGTTGATCTCCAGGGCTCCTATATGTAGAGGCGACATTGACTATAATAAGGTTTGCGTATTTCAAGCAACATTTACATACCAGCACAAGAGGAGATATTGGGAAAAGAAGCAGATATTGGATATATTGAACATTATAGTCGATGGAGTAGTAAAGTACTTAAAGGAGCCAAATGTTTCATGGCTTGTGACATAGATTATCTCAGCTTAACAGTAAGGGATGGTCCATATAGGGCTATGTGCTCCTTCGCTCTTACTCTCTCCTTCTAAACAAAAATCCTTCTGCCTCCCCTTCTCAGTATTTCCAGTCCCATTGGCACAGATCACATTTTGCTTACAGTTAGATAGGGACACCTGTCTTGGCATTCCCTCCACTCTCTTTGGGCTCCTTGTTCTCTAACCCACTCCCATTTCCCTCCCAAAATTCCAGACTCTTGTGGTGCCATGTACTGGGATAAACAAGGACACTTCTCAATTGAGGGTAGTGGTATCCCTAAGTGCAATTTGATAACGAATTCCAACAGTAGCCGGTGGATCTCATTTGTCAACAACTTCTTGTGAACTGAACTTGTACTTATAATGATACATATCATCATCTCTCTAAAGGTGGCACACTTGAAGGCCAGGTAGTTGAAAAATAGAGTTTAAAATATACCACAGTACACCAGGCAAAACATTAGATAAAGGCAAGTTTAAGTTATGAAAAATGCTGTAAAATAAGACAACAATCGAAAAATTGTTCAATGATTTTTAGATGACTGGATACCGCTCTGGTCAACCACAACTTAGCAGAAACAGCTGCTGAACATTAAAGGTTGCCAATGTTGTTCATAAAAAACTACTTTACGTCTGCAGCATCATTATATAATCACATCTACCAGGTAAATGAGGCAGTTGACCATGTCTCATTTGTTCTTTTTACCTACCCAACAAATGGAATGATTTCACACCTTAACAAAACATCACTTTATTTGTGTATGCTCACAAAATAACTTTCAACTCAACATACACTTTAGGTAAGTAAATAAATTATGTTTGCTACACTTTTAAAAACTTTATTAGACCCTTAAGTGGTAATTTGGCATCCTTTTTATAAAATGTTTCCATTGGGTCTTATCAAATCACCTTCTGAGCACAATAATGTATGTATAGAGTAAGCAAAATTTGAAAGCTCATCCTCGTAACCAGGAGCAGCAAATACAATTCACATGTTGGCAAGTTTGGAAAATTATTTGGAAAACATGTGCAAACCACCATTAGAAAATTATACTAAGTTAAAGCAAAACGCAAAAAAGTGAAACTAAATGTAGGCTAAAAAACACCCTTGGTTGGAAATAGATGACTCAAGGAGAGAAAACTATAATAATCAATATATAAAAAAAAGCCTTGCGTTGCGTATTTAAAAAGCCTTATGTTTCACATAAAAACTTTAAACCATACAAGCAGATGATACAAGCTAAAACAAAGCACATTAAAAATACACACAAATTAATAAAAAAGTGAGGAAAAGAATTAAAAAAAATAACAAAAAGGCAATTAAGAGTTTAAGAGTCATCCAAATTGAAATGTGGCATCCCCAACATGTCCAAGACATCCATATCCAAAATGTTGTTGGGGACCAGGAGTGAACCCGCATCTACAGATAATACATCAAGAGAGCCCAGTAGAACAAGATTCAAGGGAGAAAGAGAGTCTTTTCCAGCCCATTCACCAGAAGTCGATGGAAATTGTGGTAGGAGTGCAGCCTCTGAAGAGGAACTAGAAGCCAAAAGAGAATCCTGTACTTGAAAAGGCAGCTCACTGTATGCATCTTGCAGCAAAGGGTGCAGAAACACAGGACAATACAACTGATGCAAACGCAAAGGACGCACAAGCGTGGTTATTTCTAGACAATGGGACAGTAGCATAACAAGACACAAATCAATTGCACACTCGAAAGAGCAACATGGGCAGTGAAACACAGGCTACACACTCTGAAACCACACGGGCCAGTACGACAGAGCCCAGTTCTCATTCAGTGCCAAGAACAGACATTCCCCAAAGTATTGTATCATGCGCTCATGACACAGGAGTATGTGTGGCAGTTCCATTACCATGAGGCCTAGTTGTGGGACAACCATTGTGGAGCAACAAATACTGTACTAAAATGGCAACCAAAAAAATAGCACATTCAGAATGCCTAAAAGCACAGTCTGAGACGTGGAAACAAATCCAGATCCAATCACTTTTAAAAAATGTGCCAGTCTAGCGATGTTAGAAGCATTAAAAATACAATCTGTTAGCTCACCAAAATACTGTGTCAATTGAGTTTGTAACATTGACTGTACCACAGCTGAGGAATGGGCTGCTTGGAGATCAAACGTTTCCCATGCAGATGGTAAAGTCACATATATTTGTAACAATAAAGTTTTCAGTCTGCTCAATTTATCAGCACATCAGCCACAAAGTAAATTCTGCAATAGAATGTGTAGGAGGATTCATATGGCAAGTCACAACCATGGACTACATAAGGGACACCTGGAATCATCTGGCAGTAGGTATGATCATTTAAAATGTAAGTATCTGCCATTAGAAAGTAAAAATAATTCTGACATTGTTTCATGTAGGGGAACAACCTTAAAAAAACATGCACAATTAGCCATCGGGGCATTACAGTCACCATCAAGTGTTATCTCTCTACAAGTGAATAGGTGTCCCTAAGAAGTCTCACAGATGTGTAGACTAACAAAAACCTATTTGTTTTCGTACATGAATCTGTACTGAAAAGGGAGAAACCAAGCCTCAAGTAAAAAATGTGCACCTATCTCTTCATAGCTGCCCACAGAAAAATGCTGTAGACACAAGGTGAAATGAAAAGGCAATATAGGAGCAGAAAGGAAACCATGGAACAGCCAGGTGGATGACGGAGTTTCCGCTACAATGAAACCAATGTTTAAATGTTGCTATATTAAGCATCTTGTAGGTCACTTCCTTGACTTTCTGCATTCATGTGAAAGTATAAGGCAAAAACAATTCAGTTACATTCAAGTATTTTCATGACACTCAATTTGAGTTCAAAACTTGCACAGTCCAACTTAATTATAAAATTGATCTCAACTGACTTTGGCCATGTTGAAGCATAAACATATCATTCTCTGTAATATCAAATATGGATGAAACAGTATTATTTAGTGTTAACAGAATTGTCATACCGATATTGAAAACTGCCACTGCCATTTCAAGATTTTCCTTATCAATTTCTCTTATTCTTTGGGCAGGTACTTGTTCACAAATTTACCAAATTTCATTATAAGTGTCATATAAAATATTTAGGATGAGGAGCTCTGGGACCCAATAAAAATCCAGTAAATCCATGGTATTAGAAAGGAGTGATAAGTGGTCTTTAACTGCAGACAAGGTGGAATGCTCTAACCTTTGCTGGCATAACTTTCCTATGCTAAAGGTAGTAAACATTTACAAGTGTTGTGACTGAATATACTGATGGTCTGGCCTGCTTGCTGTAAACCCCTTTAAAAAATTCTAAAAACAGGCATTGCAGCCATTGGGATCAATGGACCATAATAACCGACCACCTCAACTAGAAAATGACAAATTGTAAGTTCCGTTTTGCAACATCTCATTGAACTGTTGTTCTGTGAAATTAATAACCTCTTGCCAATTATCAAGTTTTGCAACAGAGGTAATAATGGGTGTATTTAATTTCGTAATGTTTCTAAAGCCAATAAATGTAGTTTGTTGTACTGTTTTGTTTAGAAAATTCATTTGGTGAGGATCAAACAAGCCCTAAATAAAGCATCCATGTCCCGTACCTGCTAGTGTCCTGTAGCCCAAACAGATTCAAGCTCAATATTGTCCTTCCAATACACCTAACCCTGCATGGATAGTTGTGAAATAAACACATTGTAATAAATCAATTTGTTTGTATGAGCATATTTTTCTTCACTAGTGAAGGTATGAGCCTAGAATAATACGAAATAGGATCTGTAGGGACATGACCATAAAATTAAGGGAACTTCTTTAAATATTAATTAGAACTAGGTCTGGGCGGTGACCTCTGCTCCGTTTGTGGAGTTTTCTGCACTCTGCACTTCGTGGAGCATCCGGAGTTCTGAACACAGAGCTGGGATTTTTCCTCACTTGCCAACATCAAGTTAGTGTTCAACGCGGATGGTCACAGATGGTCGCGACAGCTCACATTGAGAAACCTTCTATTCATGTGGAGAAAGCTGCAGCTCAAGAAGAAAATCTACTCAAGCAGCAGAAAAGAATCAGGACCATCTTGTGCTGTGCATGGTGCCATTTGCACTGATTTACAGCATGGGACAAACACATGGTGCAGAAAATAAATTCAAATGGCGTGACTAAATGTACTCTGCTGCTTGCGGAAATCTGCGTACTGCTGTGGAATGTGTTGGTCACTTCTCAGAGCTTGGCATAGCAAAACTCTGTGAACTCCACCCAGGCCTAATAGAACTACTCACAGGTGGTGTCTGGCAGTAATACCACTGTGAATAATTAAAAACAGCTCATGAAATACTAGCTTTATGTAAATAGGGATGTACATAATGATGGTAGGAAAACATTTCACCATAATTTGCAGAACTCAAATACAAATCCTCATTCTCAAATACAGTGTATGGTTCTAATTTAGATAGCATATTTGAAACATTCATAATATCCCATTCATCAGAAATGGAACCTGAAGTGATACTATTGTCCATAGCAATTTTAAAAACATAAGGAATTTACAATGTTTCTATTGGAACAATGTCATAGGGAACTTTATCACAAACTATACCATCATGGACGGGAAATGCAGTAATGTTCACCAGAGACAAGTCTCTTCGGACCTTATGAGAAGAAGACTGGGTCGTAAGCACCTCAGCTACAATTTATGGTGAAGTACAATTAGGGAGACAGTGTCCATTCAAGAGCAGAAAGAAAACTGTAATAAATCCAATCCAGAGTAAAGAAAAAACAATGAAAGAAAAATCCAACAGTAGGACAATGGAGGAATCAGCCAAAGGAAAAATGCATGTGTACCACTCATAGACGTATGTGGAGAGTCAGAAGAAAAATCATCAATGCAGACAAAATAACCAGAGACAGTCTGAGTAAAAACAGTGCCTTCAGCAGGCAAAGGATAGCAGGTGGGCATTTCCAAAGACGTTTGATGATATATAACTTCATTTCAAGGATGCAGCAATAGAAAATAGCAAACTCATGTGAGGAACACATCCTGTGTTATCATCATTAACTGGTAAGATAGAAAGTTCAGCATCTAGAGACCCCAGAGGGACTGTAGAAAGATTAGGATTGCTTAGTGCATATAGAGGGCTTTTATGCAGGGTAGGGAGAGGTGACAAGTAGCTTCCCAGAAACCCCATTGCCAGCTATCGAGAAATGGCCACATGGTATAGCCTGATCTAGTCAATGGAACCTTGTTGTTTCTTTTTACAACCAGCAAACAGTGGTTCGAGTACCTTTGACAGCAAGGACAGGCACTGGTGCATGGTAGGACAGGCCAATCTCTTTTGTATCTGCAATCTTCTTTAAAACTAGATCCCCAACTTTAGGAATCCAGCCAGACACTGCTGGTTGCTCCTTCACTTCATTAGTGGCATACCATTTAGAATTCAAATTGGAGTGCTCATCTCAGAAGTCTAGTAATTCATGTAAGACAGCTGAACATTCATTGGAGCCAAACGGTTGCATCTACAGCCACTGTGCCAGAGTTGTCAAGATCTGGAACATACACTTAGGCCCTGAAGAATACTTTGTAGGGTATTTCATCAACCAAAGACTTTCTAGGCAGATATATAATGCTCTATGTGCTCCTTATAGGTGATGATCATCCAACTACGACCTTAACCTAATACTCAAGCTGTGAAGGACTGCTTTAAGTCATAGTTCTTCCAAGTCAAGTCAAGTCAAGTCAAGCCATCCTTTATTGTTAGATAATAAAAATCATTACCATGTGTAAAATGCAAGTAAAAAAGAACTGTACATTGGCTATAGTCAGTGCAAATGCAAAGTGAGAGCAATACATTAATTAAAAATCATTACATTAAACAAGAATAAAATCGTTAAAAAAGCTAGGTAACAGGTACAATGATTACAGTGTGCACAGAGCCAAAAGTGCAGACAGGAGAATGGACTGATTTATATCCCAGCCAGCTACTAAGTGTCTGAAGCCTTCTTCACAGCGTCCTCAACTCCCTGAAGATATTTTACTGTCTGGGTTATTAGTTTCTGGTCTACTGAGTTGAGGCAAACCAGTATGGCTTGACTACAGATGCACACCCCAAACTGATTCCAAAGAGGTCACAGCCATTGTTTACATAGTGTATAAGGTAGATTTACAGATGCATATAGTGTGTATCAAGTCCTCCAATGCAAAGCCCCATAGTTGACAGGTCGCTGTGCCTTCAACCTTCTGCCAGGGCTTGTCGTGCAAGTTTGAGGGTAGGATCCCGAAGTGATATTTCAGGTATTTTTTCCTACAATTTATGAACCTCTCCCACATATTGCTGTGGTTTCAGGTATTTACAGCTGTTTAATATTGTCAAGGCATGAGAGCCTTTTTCTAGGGTGGACCTGTCTTCTAGTGAAGGTAGTATTTTAGACATTTTATTTACAACTCTTTTAAAAGTTTTGTGGCTTGGCGCTGCTGGCCATAAATCTGCTTGGCCGAATAGGTCAATCATTTCACCAAGGTAGTCTCTCACTGGTGAGTATGATCGTTTAGAGATTTCTTCCCATGCGTGGTAGCTCATTGTATTCTCATCTGTGGATTTAAGCTTGGGGCAGACGAAAGAAAAAGGTGCTTGCAAGGCATAGGACTGGCTTGTAAGGACAAACTCCAGCCTGATCTGGGCTGGTGAGGTGTAACAGGGAGCTGGAAAATTTGCCTATAAATTCTTCCAATCATTGTGTCTGGGGCTATCTCAAAAAGCCTTGTTTCCATAGTCCAGAGTGGGGACCACTTTTGCCCTAGCGATTTCTAAGAGGGGGCTAAATGAATGGCCATCTACATTTCTGAACATGACCGTAAGTCTTTCTACCATGGTGATCCCTTTTCTGTTGATTTCTTCCTTATGTGATTTGTTTCAACAACCTTGTTCCCATCCATAAACCAGCTGGTCTTTGCTTTGGGTTTGCTACTGGAGAAAATCATGATTGTTATCTTTTATTTTTGGTTATTTTCAACCCATTCACCAAGAAATATACTTGAGTGGCACCCATAAGAAGCTCCATGCTCACCATGGTCTAGCCTCAGGTTGTCGGCATTGAAGAGATTTGCTAACTGTATCAAACCAAATGTTGTAGCATATGAATTAACAGTGAACAGGGATGGAATAGGTCCATCGGGAATAGGTTAAATAATGTAGGTCCAATATGCACCCCTGTTTGATTCTGCTAGTTGTTGGAATGGCCCTCGAAAAGTTGGCTCCACTTTCAGCTTTATTCTAACCTAAGTGTTAGAGTATAGCTTTTCAATTGCTCTTCAATTGCAGAACCTTTTTCTCTTTACACAGTCAAAGGCTGCTTGGTAGTCGATATAACAGAGATAAAGAGGAAGTTTTGGAGGAGTCAAGAATGAGTGATAAGGCCATTATGTTTGTGGTGGTTCCAGTTTTTCTTGTGAAAACTGATTAATTAGGCGGAATAATTAAGTTCAAGGTGGCCAATTCAAGGAGATGCTTGAGGAGGTTCCCGGTATAGTATTTCACTTCAATTTTAATTACGGCTATCAACCTGTATTTCCTTGGCTCAAGTTTCTTACCTCCTTTCAAGATAGGGGCGATCTTAGAGCCTTCCCAACGAGGCTGGGATAATTGCTCCCATTGGGGCACTGTTAAAAAGTGGAGCCATTGCTATAGCTAATTTGGTCGGGTCAGTCTTATAAATTGTCCGGGGGATCCCATTTGGGTCTGGTGCTCCAGTAATTCACCCCTTTACTATCTGCTGGTGGATATCATTGGCAACAATGGTAAGCATGCTGTTTTAGAGCGATGTTGGTATGACTGCCGGTCCATTTCCCTCAGGCAGGTCGACTACCACATCATGTAATGTTGCACTCGTGGTGATATGTGAGTTGAAATGTAAGAGTAAGTAGGTCGCCCAAATTTCTTCTGCGATGCTGGATTCCAGGCAAGCTGTGAAGGATTTTTGAGGGCATTCACCATTTTCCAGAACATATTCGAGTTGCGGTGCTTCAGGTCCCAAATAAGTTTGGCCCAGAAGGTTTTTATGTTTTCCCTCTTGAAACCCATATTGTTCATTTGAATTCCTGTTTAGTGGCCCTTAGATTGGCAATATGAGTTTTGTTTAATGGGGCCTGATGAACTACTCGAAGGGACTTGCTGACTTTGCTCTTAGTTGTTTCAGGGCACCGACCTTGTGTAGTTTTTGACTGTTGAGTGGAAAAGGTACTGATTGGGTGCCTGCTGGGTATATCTTTGTAACAAACTATTTGGAGAAGTCAATGAAAGATTCCCAGTGTTCCCTAACTGAGCTCTTTAATTGTCAGGTGTTTTCATTCGATGGAATTCAGCTCTTTGCACAAAATGTTCCTATTCTTCCTGAGGACCATTTGACTCTTTTTAAATCAGTCATATATATGGAGTCCTCAGGTTCTACTGTGTAAGTTTATGATCAGGTCAAAGGCAAGTTCCAGCTCCTGCTGTAGGTGATCACTTTCCCATCTTTAACCTATTTCAAAGGAGAAGACTGAGTCTAGCAGGGGGAGGGATACCAGTGTGTAGACTATTAGAGAGCCCTTCGAGTCCCCCCTCCCAAGGTCCATTTATGTCTTTTTGGGGACTTCCAATTGGCATTCCGGGGCCTCTGTGATTTTATTAGTTAGGGGCTGACCTCGCAATTTCTTGTTCAAATCACCTGTCACTATTAGTAGCAAATTTTGGCGAGATACCATGACTTTAAGTATGTTTTCTATCAGTTGTTTCTATGTCTCCTCACTGTCTTCGCACACAGGTGGTACATAAATGTCTATCAGCGTCACTGCCAATACTTTCTCACGAATTTCCATCATCAGATGCGATATATGGAGATTGTCAGTGTCTGTTGTTAGCTCCTTACTCTTAACTTTTATAGCTGTCAACAGGTATATTGCCAACCCTCCTCTGCTTCCACAATTTTGCTTCTTTGGTGGCCAGAACTACATTATAGGTGAAGCCAGAGATTGAGACTGGCTCCATGACCCATGTTTCCTACAAGCCTATTCCTGCAAAGGTTTGAAGGTACCTTAATAATTCTTCTTGCTTGTCCATCAGGCCATGTATGTTCCTTGAACAGTGTTTGAGGTAGGATGTTGTTTGGTCAGATCTTCCTGCTTGACATCATTTCAGTTTGAGGGAGACTGCTGGATGATAGTCTTTGCGATCCACTTCCATTCATTCATTTAAGTCTCCTCTTTGTGTTGTATCAGTGAGTAAATAATTGGGTCATGGCCAATGACCTTGTTTGCTTTGGATAGTAATGTGCCTTTAGCGTTCCTAAGAACTGAGTAGGGCATTAGTGTGGCTCACTGGTTAGAAGGAGGCAGACCTGGAAGCAGAGGTCAGCCCGGGACCAGGGTTCCATTCCCGGCTCGGCGGGGTCTTGAGTCCTAAAATGTCCATGGACTCGACAATTCTCGCTCCGGTGCCTACTCGATTCACGGGCTCACACTCTGGGACTCTGGGCAATAGCTTGCTTAATCTCCACAACGGCCCCTCGCGGTGGGATGCCTGGCTTTCACCTTGCGGATACCCTGCCAGGGTTATCTCACAGGGGAATACCAGGACGGGTTCCCTAAGCAAGCGCTTAGAAACCGCTTGGTTATTTGTGCTATATAAATTCCTGTACATTTACATTTACATTAGTGAGAGTCTACTATAGGAAACCAGCTCTCTGTACTGTTTACTAAAATGATGTACACCATGTAGAGAGTCTGGGGAATCCCCAAAGGTTAGCCAGAGATATTAGTAGATAATACTTTTTGTGGCAGTGCGGTTGAGCAGTTAGGCTTATCAGATGGTAGTGTTAAGCATTTCATGCACTCACAGAGTCAATAAATGAGACACACTCAAGAAAAAATCCAAAACCAATTTGTAAAAATAATATCGAATTTTATATAATATTTAAGACCACAAACTCAGTTCTAAGGTAAATACTTTCAGAGATGCGATTTTGCAAAGTTCAATAAATATATCACTTCTATCCACAATTACGCACCATGGGAAACAATGATGAAAAAGTAGAAAAATGCATAGAAATTCAGGCAATGCTTTCCAAAAGTTCACCTCTTCATTTTAGGTAGATGTCTGGACCAGGTCCAAAGAACAAGCAGGAAAAGTTTGAGAACATCCCGTATCAGTCGGGAGCAGAGTACTGAGGTCTTGGAAGCTGGTGTGCAAAAACAAAGGGGAGCACCCGAAAATCCACTGCACAAAGAGATTTAAAGGTAAGTCCAGTGGATCTCCTTAGAGGGAGGATGTCACGAGGGCCTGGGGACCATGGGAGCAGAGCTGAATGGTCGGCGCTGAGGCCGGGTACAGAGCGGACAGGTCAGCCGGGCGTAGTGCGCCTTGAGGTCCTCACGGTCAGGTGCAGGCAACTTGGAGGGGTGATCTCTGAACAGCTGGGCCACTTAGAAAATAGTCATGAGTGTCTCAATGTCCTTCGACAGGTACTTGCTTCTTGTGCTTTGGGAGTTGGGAGGGGACTCATCTTCTTGGTGTTTGCCATTGGGGGTCCGATATCCCAGGTATTGGTATCTGACTGCTCAGGTAGGTTCTGGTATCTCTAACTGAGTGGGAAGACAGATTTGACCATCCAGAGGTATTGCACCTTTTCTTGATTTTGTGCTGTGTCAAGGTTGCCAGGAGCAGCAAGTTGGCAAACCGTGCTTCACGGAATTTGTGTCTACGTTGTGCAGAGGAGTGTTACCTTCCTCCAAGGGAGGTTCTTGGTGGTTTCTTGATGTCTGCAGTTGCTCTGTGGTTCTTCGAGTCCTTTCAGGTTCAGGAAGACACAGCAGGTGGCAATTTTTGAGTCCTTCAAGCAGCAGGCGAGGCTTGGCACCTTCTTATTCTGCAGCAGTGCTTCATTTCTTGTCTAGCCGGTCTTCTTTGTCCTGGCCGTCTTTGGTCCGTTAAATCTGATGTTCAGGTCTTGGGGTGCCATCTAAATACTGAATCTAGGGTCATTACAAAGAGAGAGAGGTAGTACTCAATGGGCTACCTTCCTTTAGGGTATTTACACCCTCTATTGACTACTTCCTGTCAGAAGAGGCACTACCCTGGCCCTGATAGGAGGCTTTCTCACCATGTCAAGATGGTGGAATTTCAGGAGAGGGGTTCACATTGCTTGCTCCATCCTACCAGGCTAAATGGAGATCCTCCTCCTAATCTAACAATTGTACCCCCTTTCCTTCTGCTAAAAGTGGATCAGGAAAGGGGGCTTGGTTCCCCCACTATCTGGAGGTTCCTGGGTTGGATTTCAAAGTGGGCATCGCCTTTGAAGCTTCCCACCCAGGAAGGCCATCCCATCTAGAGCAGACTCTGTCTCTGTCCTCTGAGAGCACTGGCTCTGACCCCATTAGGTCAGAAACATGTCTGGGAGTGGTAGACTGGCAAAAACATGTCAGGGACCACACCTGTGCTGAGTAGGTTTTTAGGGGATCCTCTAATAGGGTCTCCTGTGTGAATTTATTAATAATCCACTGCTGGCATCAGTGAGGATTTATTTAGACAAGAGGTCTGGTACCAAATACTTTTGGAATCAGTGAAGCCATGATAGAGCTAGGAAAATTGTGTTGACAAGTACCCAGCCCATTTACTCTTTATGGCTTCCCTGTGCACTTTCAACATCTCAGAATGGACTGGACATTGTAGGGGCATATCTGCTCATGGGTATGGATGGCATGGCACACAGGGTTCGGATTTCTCTGTACCAAGACCAAGCCTGAAATGTCAGAGTGCATAGCCTTGGTGAAGTATCCCTGGGGAGGCACAACCAGTGCTGCAGCCCCAGAGGACCCTCTTTATTACTCATGCCCTAGGTGCCAGGGTTACCATTTACTAGGGACTTACAGGGGTACCTCAAGGTTTGGCAATCGTGGTAAAGGTTCTGTGAAAAGAGATCTGGCTCTTTTTAGCAGGGTCCCAGTGCACATACAGATCGAAATCACATCAGGCAAAAAGTGGGGGCTAACCATGTCAAGAGAAGCACTTTCCTACAACTACTATCCCCCAGTCCATTCATTTCTTGCTCTCCTTCAAAAAGTCCTGGGCTGTCTGGGGTGATCTCCAGGTGACCTTGATTGAGATGCTATGATGTCCAGGTGCCTGGCTGATGAATTGGACGGACTCAATTTCACGGAGGTCACTCCTGCAAGTGTAGGAATCTGATTTAGCAGGCCAATGATGTTTTCTCGGTTTAGCATATCTTCATTTCCAATAGAAAGTTATATCAAATGGAGCAGGGTCACACTTGATACCCTTTTTTAGGAGTTCTCTGATATACTCTTGTCTGCCATCTTCCAATTAGTTGAAGCTCCCTGGGCCTGGTGCCTATGGGAGGCCAGTAGGCCTTGTGGAGATTTGTTTTGGGGGTTCCTTTTGGAAGTGGGCACCTGTGGGTGATGTGGGCTACGTTAGACATGGGAGGTTCTGTTTTGCCTGATCAACCATCTAAGTCCTCCTTGATTCTTTTTTCCTGCTGTGTTTTTTTGAAGGCTTGTGATCCTGAGGTATCTGAGAGAACCCTTGTCCTGCCGTACTGTTTAGGACTGTCCTTTTTAGAGAGAGAGTGCTTTCTGAATTTGTTGGGGAGGAAATTGCAGTTTCTTCATTTTTATTGCCCCATTGTGCAACAGTTGATATAACTGAGCCCTGGCTAGAGGAGCCAGGCTTCCTGAGTGGTTTGCCTTTTTGGTCAGGTTGGCGCATGACAGATATGAGCTGGGTGGCTTCTGATTTGCCTGATACGTTAGTCTCAGAGACCTGGTCCGGACGCAGTCCAGGTTCACTAGAGGCAGCCCTTTGGGCCTTGGTGTCCCCACCTGATGTCTTACATGTTTGACTGTCATTGTTGGCTTGTTCTAGTGTTGTTTCGTTCAATGGCAGGGGATTTCTGTTTTGTCCTCCTGAACTTGCATCTGTTTGTTTCAAAGATGGCATAGTTACATAGACAGTTAATTTGTGGAAAAGGTTTTAGTTTTTTAATTTCCATTTTTTAGCTTCGCTTGGATTTTGTTTTCCCGCCTATTACGATAGTAAGAGGATCTCCTTCTGTGGGACTAGCTTGACTTTGCGTGGGTCCATCCCTTTTGCTGTTAGCCTTTGACAGTTTTCTGTTTTTGTTCTCTGCCCCGTACCCCGTTACCTTGTCACCTCACAGGGAGCTGGGTATAATGGAGGTACAAGATGAGCTAGACCAGTGCTCCATGAGGGACTGTGCGAACCCCTCTACTGTAGTTTTTGTTTTTTCAGATTCCAAGACTTCCCCTCAATGCACTTGACATCCCTGCTATAGAGGTGGTTCCATACTAACTTTGGGCTTTATGGCCACTTCTAGGTCCTCAATGAGGTCCCCAGAAAACCTGGTAGAGTACTCAGCTTCTCCAAGAACTGGTGAGTTCCATTGTCTCATCTTGTGCTCTTTTAATGAGCTTGTTTAAGTCTGAAATTTTGCAAACGATACCAGCCACATGAACTGCTAGGGTGTTCTTTAGTTCGATTTGTATGTCCATTTTGGAAGAATGATATACCAAAGTGTCAACCATTGATTGTATGGTTTTCAGCATGGAAGGCCAGACTCCGTTGTTTGACTGATCGGTTTGGTCTGCCCATTTCCTGAAGGTCTGTGCCCTGAGTGGGGGGTGAGCTTTCCTCTATTATATTTTCTTGATCTTTTTCTGTTGTGTATGAAGCTAGCATCTCATCCCATTCGTCTTGCATTAAGTCAGAGAGTTCTGTTTACACTTCCAAAGCAGTTCTTGCCTGATTCGGGTGTTTTTGGCTGATTCTTTGCTCATTTGCCTTTGTGAACACTCCTTGCCCACTGAAAGGGTGGTGTGGAGGGTTTGGGTCAGGGACCTGCTTCCCATGCTGAGCCCCTCAGAGCTGCATGCCGGATGGGTCACAAATTTATAAGCATTTCCTGGTCAAATTTTTCAGGTTGATGGCTGTCTGTGTATCTTTTTGGGTCTGGGTTTTATCCCACCTAAAATCAGCTTAGCTGTTTGGGCTGATTTTAGTGGCACTCTGGCTCAGCTTGGTTTCCTCATTTTTGTTTATGCTTGCGTGGATTTTTTTGAGAGTTCTCCCTTACTACTTTGTCAGTGCCATCTGGAATTTCGTTTACAAGGCCGAAGGCTATCATTATGCATTATTCCTTTAATGCTAACTCCATGTAGCACTTGAAAAGTAATACATCATAAAACAAACAGTTCTAGAACAGAGTCCTCTTGGTGTATTATAGGCATGCACATAGAATAGACTGCCTCTTTTAAATGCAGCTACACACATGTAAGTATATCTTCCTTACCTCATTAAAAACTTTTACAGCATTTTATCTAGTTTATGGAAACTCTCTCTCCCCATTCATTATTTATTACAAACTGTATTTTATTCAAGATTGTACTTATTTCTCCTTCTTTAGCTATGTTATAAAATCATCGTCGTTTTCTCAAAATAACTTATAGTCTACCTTGAGGACTTCCAACAACTCCTGGGGCTGTTCATCGGAGGGGGAGAAATCCCCCTGGAGGACAGAGCATAGGCCTTATTTGGGGCGAGACCTCATGGACTCCCCATCGACATTTGGGGACGTGCACACGTAGAGAGAATTCCTCTCAGTGCCTCAACTCTAATTCACCTTCCTGACGCACCCTGTACATCGCGGATGCGTCAAGGAAAACCAGCAGTGTGCGGCAGCCCCAGCGGGCATTGATTCTTCTCCACCCGAAGATCCTTCCTGATGTGCCCTCGGGAACTCTCCGGTATGAACATTAGAGAAATGGATTGGGCAATGGCAGCCATCAGCAGCCTTACGCCCCACATTATGCATCCTTTAAGAGCTAAGCACACGACTCAGTGAAATAGCTAATCATGCGAGTCTAACCGTGACGTTAGGAAATTCGTTACTGAGCTTCATTAGCGATCAGCTGTTACCAAAGATCATATTTGAAGTACATGTACAGTCAGATTTAACTCTGGCAACCTATTCAACAGGCATTTCCCCCAGCAAAAAAGAAAGAATTAGGAGCTAAACACTCATTGAACCCACCATAGGTATTAATAATGTCAGATATTGAGAATGATTACCCTAATGCCACGATCCCTAACCTAAATGTGGACTTGATTAAAAAAATAATACCGCAAGAGATGCACACTTGCATGTGAGAAACCCTAAAGCAAGTTATGTCCAAAAAGAGGACTCTAATTGAGGAGGAAGACGGCAACTTGGAAACCACCTCAGGGGAGAACCTGACTGTGGTAAGAAAGGGGGCAAAAGACAATAAAGAAAATTAAACTAGCAAAGGGGCTACCTCTATGAGCACAGTGGGGTAGGTCTAAGCACTTCCCACATAATGGAGGTCTTAGCACCTCACATAAGTCAGGTCTAAGCACATTGAAAGTTTCAGGTGTCCTATGTGGCACAAATTATGCCTACCTCACCTTCCCCGTTGCCATAGAATGCCAACCTTACCTACAATTCATATGGAACCAATGTCTCTTTCCATTTCAGGGTCATCCTTTTGACCTATCCTCAGCCCCCTTGTGGTTCAACAAATTAATGAGATCTATTCCATCCTTCTTGAGATAGAGAGTAATAGGACTGATTGCCTATCTCGACGATATTCCAATTATGTCCCAACATCACTCTCAGATTTTACACAATCTGAATATGGTGGTAAATCTCCTAGAAGGTTTGGGCTTCATAATAAACAATGACACGTCTATTCTGATTCCCTCCAGGTCACTAGAATTCTTGGGCTTCACTGTAGACATAATAAGGTCCCTTTCCTTATTACCCAAGAAGAAGTTCACCAAAATACAAAAGGAAATAAGATTTGAGTTGAAACAGAACCTCATAACCCTGAGGGAGTTGGTCAGACTCCTTGGTTCCTATCTTTCTCTATCCAAGCTATTTTTCCGGACTGTTACACTATCAAGTTCTTCAGAGGGTAAAGGCGAAAGCCCTACAAGGTGGATTATGGTATTGAGACAAACTGGTTTGGATCAGGAGGCCAAATTAGAACTGAGCCGGTGGTGAGAGAGCCTAGATGCCTGGAATGGCAGAGACATTTTCGGGAGCTCCCCAGAATATATCCTAGAATCAGATATAAGCCTTTATGGCTGGGGAGCTTGACTGAACAACCAGAGTACAGGAGGTCTTCATTAGCATTGAGATTAAGAGCCAGGCAAAGGGGAAACCAAAACAAAAAATGATTCTTGGATGTGTTTATTTACACCCAACAAAAGCAAGGCGAGAGCTCACTCTGAGTACTATACTCCCAATAATGTACAATCTCGAAACTTTGTACCCCACTGACCTGTGGCTGATAATGGGCGACTTTAATGTAAACCTATTGGAAACCGACCCAGCCCGATCCTCTCAAATAACATCTCTCAACGCAATGTGGGCAATCCCGGAGACAAAATTCCAGTACCACCGAAAGGATGCGAAAGGAATACAATTGGCAACAAAACTGAACCATCTTGGTCTGTGCACTCTCAATGGAAGGATCGCCACTGATCGTCCGGCGGCATACTCACATTCATCCTTCTTCCGAAGGGCCACCCTAGACTATGTATGGATATCCTTAACGGCCTTCCACCTGGTACGCCAATTCCTGGTAACGCCCTCTCCAGATAGCGATCACGCCATTCTAACATGGGCCCCCCTCAACGTCCAACCATAAACCTGATAGGGGCGGCTTCTAGCCTACAGAGTGTGAAGAAACTCCGATGGTCACAAAGCAACCAGGACGCAATTGAAGCGGAAGTGGACAAGCTTATGACTAGCGGGCTCCTGGCTGACATTAGCCATGTGACTGCCCCTACTTGGGAATCTATACTGACCAACTTAAGAGACCACTTCACCTCAAAACCTTTAAACATCCGCTCAAAGGACATCCCGACCTCGACAACTCTGTTAGCGCAAGAACAACTCACAACCACTGCCAAAAGTAAATTAAATAAGCTCCAACGAACAACTGTCTACAATGAAAGTGATCACAACTTTCTGAAGGAGGACATAAACGCTGCACGAAAAGCTTACAGGAAGGCTCGCTTTAATCAAAAGAAATTGGAAGAAGAACAGCATTGGGCGGCAGCCTTTGAGATTATAAAGTCTAAAGATCAAAGAAAATTCTGGAACTGGGTCAATAAGGCTACTCAAACAACTAAGCCTCCTACCGCAACTAACATCTCCCCCGCGGAGTGGGAGTCCTACGTCAAAGCGCTTTAGTCTGCACCAGATGGTCAGAGTGCTAATAGCCCGGCCATCTTTGATCAACTAACTACCCAGAATGGAACAACAGTCCTTATTAACTCACTTACAGATGATATAACCAGAATAATAAAGAAAATGCGCTCGGGCGGCGCCCCTGGTCCGAACGGCATCCCGGCCCAAGTTTTCAAAGCCTTCGCCAGAAAATGGGCCCAGATTCTGACCCCCCTCTACGAGGCCGCAATTTTGGGTGGCACCATCCCAGAGTCTTGGCAAGGATCGCTCCTCGTTCCCTTCCACAATAAAAAAGGCTTGCGTTCCAACCCCGATAACTATCGGATGATAGCCCTTTTAGACGTGGAGTGGAAGGCATATGCTAGCATCCTATTAACAGCACTCACTGAATGGGCGGAAAATAACAACTTGGTCTCCTTCACCCAAACTGGTTTCCAAAGAGGGTGCCACATCGAGGACAACCTGATATGTATTGCCCATCTGATGAAATCCACCCTAGCCTCAAAAGGAAAGGCTCTCCACCTGGGGTTCATTGACTTTCGCAAAGCTTTCGACAGCGTAAGTCGGCCAAAATTATGGGAAAAACTTGCAAGATGGGGCATTCCACAGCCGTTGTTGAAAGCATTAATCGCCCTACACACTGACACATGGGTAAAAGTGCGAGTTACATCAAGCTGGTCAACCTCCAACAAAATCTATACCACCAGAGGTTTAAAACAAGGGTGCACCCTTGCACCAATGCTATTCAACCTGTACCTCGCGGATCTCCCAGAATGGCTGTCACGCATCCGTGCTTTCCCTCCAGGAATAGAGTTAAGAAAGATCCAAACTCTCAAATATGCTGATCACACCATCCTGCTAGATCAAACCCAGGTGGGTCTTCAAAGACTATTCGATTCCCTTGCCCAGTATTGCACCACCAATACGCTCAAGCTAAATGTGTCAAAATCCAAAGCAATGACAATATCTTCCGGAAAAACTAAAAAAACCACGTGGCTCGTTGAAGGGAAGAGATTAGAAACTGTTTCCGCCTATAAGTATCTGGGAGTGTGGATCGATCACAAAGGGAGAGCCTCTGCACATATAACTGAAATGCAGGCTGTTGCTCGCTCTCTGGAAGGGGCCTTTATAAGAACGAAAAGCGCTCTGCACTCCCAGGACCTAGTACCATTAATAAAACTGATCTCAGCAAAATTTCTTCCCACAATCTCCTTCGGTGCAATATCATTTAAAGACAAAATGAATAATTGGTTGGACAGAGCTCAATCGTCGTGCTATCGCATGGTCTTCCGACTGCCAACTTCAACTGCTCACGCCCAAATCCGGAAAGAATTCTTATTGTCCTCCCAGAGATGGATAATGAGCGCACGCTACATCAGCTGTTGCCTAAAGACTAAGCATGCTAACCCTTATACCTTAAAGAGCTGTTTATGGTCAGTCTTGAGTAACCACAAAACCTCCTGGAGCAAATATTTGTCATCATGCCTTGAATCCCTCAAAGCGAAGGACATATGGTTATCTCCCGTCCCTATCGACGTGAAAACAAAACTCCTCACCAAACAAGCTAAAATTCTATCAAACAACTCTGATGAGCAACGTGTTGCCCAGCTCTCCCATGGTCCTTGGGTCTCCAAATTATACGCCCCAAAAACTCTTCCGTCCTACCTTGCATCTTCTACGAAAGTCCGCACAAAACTTCAACTAATGCGACTTTGATTCGGCCTAATTCCGCTGATGGCCTACAAGTTCGGCCAAGGATACAAGAAAGAAGTATCATCGCAGTGTCGCTTTTGCAAGCTGGACGACGAAAACCTTATTCATATCCTGTGCATATGCTGAAAACTCCAGGCTCAAAGAAACTTCTGGCTGCGTCCAATTTGGCTGCTTCTTAACATCAGGACTTGCCAAGAAGCATTAGACGCTTGCATGAGGGGCGACTCCCTGCAGTTGGCGGCGCGTTTTGTTAAGTTTATCTCAGAAATTAATTCCCCCAACTTTGTCTTTTGACCTAATCTGTGTCTGTTTCCCCTCCAGTGACATTATCATCTGTCCTTTAATTTCCAATTCCCCTGTGTTCGCAATTGATTTGTGTACCTTCTGTTCCTTTCACTATGCAACGGTCATTTCTGTGAGTGCACTTTGCAATGATTTTAATTAATTGTGCAAATAAAGAACTTACTTACTTACTTACAGGAGGTGTATGGTCCTATACAGAGAAGGCATACCACATACATTATTTAGAACTGACAGCAATCCTTTATGCTCTGATGAGCTTCAAACAATTTCAACAAGGCAGATCGATCAAACTCAAAATGGACAATATATCTGCTGTAGCGTACATAAATCGCCTAGGTGGTACAAAATCCTCAGATTTATCGAATGTAGCCAAAATACTTTGGATATTCTGCCTAGAACACAAAATAAATTTGAAGGCAGAATACTTACCCAGGAAAATCAGCATTACTGCAGATTAGAACTAGAGGTTCTTGATAGACCACAGTGACGGAAAGCTCAACGAGAAACAATACAGAGTTGTCTAACGCCTCTGGTACCCTCTGGAGGTAAATCTGTTTGCAAGCTGATTGACATTTCACTTAAAGAATTACCTCAGCTGGATGCCAGACCCGGGTGCTCAGGCAGTTAACTACTTCTTTCCACCCTGGAAAGGAATTTGGCCTTACGCCTTTCCCCCCTTTGCAAAGATCCAGAGAGTCCTCCAGAAGGTGAGACAGGAACAATGCTCCCTAATTTTAGTAACACACTTTTGGCCATCCCAGTCTTGGTTCCAAACAACCTTGGAATTAGCATAGCCAAATACCCTTACTACTGCCAGGAGAGAAAGGTATTTTAAGGAACATAAATGGAAGAGAACATCCCCTGGTCCAGAAAGGGACTTAGAGCCTTCTAGTCTGGAAGGAATCAGGAAATTCACTGAATTCTCAGGCCTTTCGGGAAGGGTGATCCAGCGGGCTATAGAAAATATATCATAAACTACGCTACCCAACTTCATAACTTATAAACAAAATTCTATACTAAATATGGACCCATTTATGAACCTGATATATTTTGGGCCTACTGAATCAGGTGGTCAGAATAAATCTATATACACATTATCTACACACTATATACATACTTATACAATTGCAGAAAGAATATAGTCATTAGAATAAAACCCAACCATTTAAACGACCACCATAGGTGACGTGATCTAGCTAATGGTAACCTACACTTCTGAATAATCAAGACCAGCTTGTTTGTCAAAAGTAAGATTTTATTTTCTAAATTATAGTATATAAGTTGTAAGTTTTATAAATGAAATTTATTTGCAATAAAGCAAGCATGATGGTAAGAAATATGGAAAAATACAATTTAAGCAATTGAATCAATTTTAAAGAAATTATATAAAGTTTAGCATTTCTAAAACCTATTTCCCTAACTGAGCTAAATAGACAGAAATTAAAGTAAAGATTTTTGAGGATTCTTACGTGCTCCACGCAAAGTCCAGCAGCACATCACCCTCATCGGAAAGTCAGAAAGCAGCAGCCAGCCCAACCCTAAGGGCATGACTTTTTATACCTTTCTACGCTAACTAAACTAGCAAAGGAAAGTTTTCAGAAATACTCGACGTCCCATTGGCTGAGAGTGACAAGTGACATATCACCCGATTCTTAAAAAGTTCCACAAAATCATGTCTTACAAAGACCATTGTCTCTTCCACGTGAAGCCAGAGGCTTCCTTCGATTGCAACTTTGTATTAAGTTATCCTCGCAGCTTCCATAGTCTTTTAGCGCGACTTCCGCGGATGCCAAGTTAAAGACTGACAAAAAGTTCACTTTCGACCTTGGCCATGTCCGACAGAATGATGTCAGCTCATCAGTTTTTGCTTTTTGAATGTAGCTTCAATAAACGTTTTAATTCAGAATGGGCGTCTCGTGACTTTCTGCAGAATTATGGATCAGCTTTTATTTTGCGGCTCAAATAGCTAGGCCTCAAAAGCAGGCAACTTATGATTTCTAGTATAAAACAAACACAAGAAAAGTATTAATGTAAGAAATAAAGTATTTTCTGTATCCACCCCATAGTTTACTAATTAATTAACCCACCCGATTAATCAAAATGTTACCTAGCCATTGCAAACAAATAAAGCAGCGTTTATATTTACCAGTCTCCGTTTTTCAATGAGACCCATATGCACCTAGAATAGTAGAAATGACATTACACAGACAAGGAAAAGCAAAACAAGCACATGCTTATTTAAGTTTGCAGCAGTTAGTAATGACAAAAACGAAAACAATATTTTATTTTATTATTTTGCACGAACAAAAAGATGCAACAAATATGCACGTTTATGAGCACACATGTTAGTCCCCCCACGTGTAAGGTTTAATCTAGGTTGTATTAGCACGACATATCACAAATCATTAATAATTTTATTCATGTTATGGAAATATGACTTTGCGAGTTTAAACAAAATTTTGTTTTCTATCTCGCTCCATCAACTCCCTCATCTGGTGATTAACAAATCACCACACCAGCACTCAAAATTTTGGTAAATTAAATTTTTAAGAAATCGATTCAAATTCAATTGTATTAGTAAACCTAAAAGTCTGTTTCAGCATAATCTTTGCAATTAACATGACGCTCTCTATGTAACTCCTGTAACTCGATCTCCCTTTCCTCTTCTTTTCTGAGTTTATAGATTCTTTTCTTTTCTCTCAAATGTTTCTTTCTTTTATGCAACAAACAACCTACTTTAGTCAAAATAAAAATGAATATTATTATAATCAAAGGTGCCAGAATCTTGCCAAGAATTGAACTTCCGATATTATGAAACCAGTTTTTAATTGCTTGAAACCTTTTTGAAAGTTTCCCAGTAAAATCTTCTTCTTCTAAAGGAATTATCTCTGAATGCATTTGTGTAATATTCTTAATATACATTTCAATATTCTTACTTTCATCCGGTATATATGTACAGCAATGTTGGACATGTAAAATGCCACAGACTCCTCCCTCTTTTGCTAGGAGTATGTCTAAAGCAAGACGATCTTGAATTACCATGGATCTAATTGCAATAACTTCAACATTCACTAATTGAAATCCATCAGCAGTGTCAGTTGATAATCTATCAACTATAGTGGACAATTTTCTGATTCTCCCTGCATTTAGGGTTATACCAACAAAAGGTATTACAGCTTGGAAAATATCTCCCAAAACTTCAGTAAAAGTTTCTCTTTTAGCTCTATTTACATAATTATGAATTTTAAACAATCCTTCTGAATCTCTGTCGACATGAAACACTTTAGGAAAAACAATTCCCACATAACAAGTTCCATACCAATGGTCTGGAAGGTTGTAGTAGGCTTTGTCACCACAAACAAAATAAATTCCAGGAAAGATAGGATCTTTTCCACCTTTAAATCCCCAACCTCCCATAATCTGATAAGTATCTTCACAGTTGCTTGCACCTACAAAATAATTATCAAAAAGTGTGTTATCTCTTCTAATGCAAAGCTTTCCACTAACAGGTTTGTCTATGTGAATTGCAATATTTTCAAGCATTTTGCCATTTAATTTCTCATCCTCTTTTTGCCAGAAGGATGACTTAGTCTGTTTGACTAATTCATTTCTCTTATAAATTGCTCTTCTCTCCTCAACCATATTCAAAAATTTCTTTCCTTCAGCACTTAATTTACATGTTAGATTATTCTTATAAGCATACTCATAAGTGAGTTCGTTAGTAACAAGGAAATATTCTCTCAATTGTTTAGCTTTCTTATGCTTATTTAAAACATTATCAATCTTGACATTAGCAAAAATCTCATCATAATTTGAATAGTAATATTCTAAACGTCCAGTTTGATAAAATAAACTAGTTAATACACTACATGTAACAGCATATGTGAGAGGAAGCATATTATATGTTACTCCCTCAGAAACAGAAGCGGGTAATTTAACGCATACATAACAGTCCTTTGCATCCATCACTTTTACATATTCACTCAAAAGCTTTGTGAATGTATTGCTTGAAAAATCACCTATTGATTTATCTTGATGAATGTTAGGCTGATGATCAATTACTTTTGCAGATGTACTATGTTTAGTTTGGCTAACCAGAGCTTTGCTTGTTATGTTAACTTTGTGTAATTCTCTATTCATTTCTAAAGGTATAATCACAGCTAGTACCAACCAGAGCAGAACTAAAATGAGCAGACACACCAGAGTCATCTTACAGCATCTTTTAAAAACAGAACATCTTGAAGTGCTCTCCTTAACGTAAGGCATTTTTAAGTTAGTTTTAGCCTCAAAAATAAAATAAAATAAAAATAAATTTTTAAAATTTATATACACCCCCCTTTTAAAATATATTTTTCTTTTATAACCCTAAACAAGATTTCTTCGACCTTATGTCATACATAATTTTTCTTCTACTAAACAGTTTTTCTTCGACCTTGTGTCAACTAACAGGATTTCTTCAGCCTTTTGCCAATTTAATAATTTTGTACTTCAATCATTGTCACTAATTTCTTGGATTTCGTTTTCTTCTTCACTACTATCATATATGTCTATAACAGGTGGAATTACCAAGTAAGTCCACTCAGGAGACTTGTATTTCTGGTTTGGTTTAATTATTCTCTTCCCTTTTCTCGATATCACTTCTATTTTTCTTCCAACTCCAACTTCTTTTCCAGGACTCTTTTGACTACTGATTTCTTCTACTTGTTCTATTGGCTTTTTAATCAGTCTGACTCTCAATCTTCCACCAGGCCAGTAGTCTGCTTTTCTCACGTACTTTTTCTTTGGTTCAGAATTATTTGATTCTGACTTCCAAGTCCTTTTCTTTCCGTTTTCACTTCCACCTTCCTCCTCACTTTCTTCTGTTTCGTAGTCTGAAATTTCAATTGACTCAGGAACTTCTCTATTCGGCAATTTCACTCCTTCAGGAACTTCACTTTGTCTTCCATCACTGGTACTTGGTAATTCGTTCTCCTCTTCTTCTTCAATTACCTCTAGCTTCCCAGATTTCGGATTTTTGTTCCTTACTTCAGAGCTTGTTCTCTGCCTTTCGATACTCTCCTGGTCTGAAACTTCCTTTGGTTCAGCTTCTTTGTCTTCAATATAGACAACCGAATCTTCAGTTATCTTTCCTTTTAACAGATTCTCTTCACCTTCAGAATCTATTTCAATTATTTCTAAGTCTTTTCTTGTCAGATTTCCATTCACTGGCACAGTTTCCAGATGTCGACTTTCTTGTCGATCTTCAGAATCTGGAATTACTTCACCTTCTGTTCTGTCTTCTGCTTCAGAATCAGAATCATCTGTGGTATCACTTTCAACATCAGAATTTTCAGGAGTTGGTATTGGAATAGTATGACTCGGATGAATCCAGCGCTTCAATCCTCTGCACTTTACAGCATTAGTAGTGATCAATATTACCTGCCTAGGTTTCTGCCATCTAGGAGATAGACAATTCCTCCTCCGATGTACTTTCGTTCTGACCCAGTCTCCAGGTCTCAGATCATGTGTCAAAACTTTGTCATTTGATTGAGCTTCAGTTCCCACCTGATTAGACACAGAAGTTACCATATCAGATAACCTTTTACAGTAATCCAAAATTGCACTGTCATTTATGCTCAACAGTTTACCTACAGGTACAAAAGCTTGCCTCATAACTCTTCCCATTAAAATTTCATGAGGACTCAGACCTGTCTTTTTATCTGGTGTACTTCTTAATGACATCAAAACAAGTGGAAGAGCATCAGTCCACTTAACTCCTGTCTCTAGACACATTTTTCCAATTCTGTTTTTGATAGTTCCATTTATTTGTTCAACTACACCTGATGCCTCTGGTCTGTATGCACAGTGTATTTTCTGCTCAATGCTCATAGCTTCACAAATTAACTTCAACAGTTTGTTATCAAAATGGCTTCCTCCATCACTCTCAATAGTAACTGGAAAACCGTACCTTGGGATGATTTCTCTGAGCAATAGTTTTGCTACTGTAATTGAATCACAATGTCGTGTAGGGAAAGCCTCTACCCACCTTGAGAATAAGCATACAATTACAAGTACATATTTCAAACAGTTGTGTAAGGGCATTTCAATGAAATCTATTTGTAACCTGGTAAAGGGACCACCCTCTCGACCAATTATTCCTGTCCCCACCACTGATTTTCTGTTTGGATTCATTTGTTGGCATGACAAACACCTTTGACAAAAAGATTCTGCAATGGTTCTAAATTTGGTATTGAACCATGTTTCTCTAAAAAGTCTGACCATTGAATCTCTTCCTAAATGTGCAGGACCATGATATAATCTGGCCATGTCAGAAATCAAACAATTTGGTAAAACTACTCTGCCATCTTTGTAAACCCACACTCCATCTTCATCACGTGGTCTACAATCTGATCTTAACCATAGGTCTTTTTCTTCATCATCTGCTTCGTTTTGTAAATCTCTAATCTCATTCCATGTTTCTACAACAGTTGTTAGCATTAATGAATTTGAATCAGTTTCTGTACTTCTATTTCGATTGTAAGAATAATTTTTCCTTGCGCAGTACTTTGCTGTCTCGTCTGCGAAGGCATTTCCTTTGGAAATATAATCAGTTCCTCTGGTGTGCGCTGCACACTTGACTATGGCAATTTCTTTTGGCAATTGTATTGCTTCAATTAATCTCCTAATGAAAACTGCATTTTTAATTGGTGATCCTGTTGATGTCATGTATCCTCTCTGTGACCAGAGTTGTCCATAATCATGCACAACTCCGTACCCATATTGGCTATCAGTAATGATGGTAACTCTTATATCTTTTGATATTTCACATGCACGAATTAAAGCAATCAATTCAGCCACTTGTGCTGAACGAACTCCTTCAAGACATGATGCTTCTTCAACATCTTCGACTGTACAAACTGAGTATGAAGCTTTCAAGACACCACCTTCGGATCTTAAGCATGAGCCATCTACAAAGTAGACAAAATCCGATTCAGGCAAAGGTCTGTCTTTAATGTCTTTTCTTGGTTTTGTGCAGAATTCCATGACATCTAAACATTCATGTTCTGTCTCAATGTCATCAACAATTTCGGAATCAGGCAGTAATGTAGAAGGATTCAGATTCAAACATCTTGAAATCGAAACATTATCTGCTCCCAGTATGATTTTCTCATACTTTGTCAATCTGCTACTTGTTAAATGTTGAGTCTTACCTCTTGTCAGTAATATTTCAACCGAATGAGGCACAAAAACTTTCACAGGAAATCCCATAATGATTCCTTCACTTTGTTCTAGGCTAATACTTGTAGCTGCAACTGCTTTCAAACAACCTGGTAATGCTTTTGCAATTGGATCAAGAACTGCAGAGAAGTATGCAATAGGTTTCTTTAAATTTCCATGTCTCTGAATTAACACAGATAATGCACATCCTTCTCTCTCACTACAATACAGTTCAAAATCTTTCTCATAATTTGGCATACCCAAAGCAGGAGCTTGGCATAAGCTCTTTTTCAGGTTCTCAAAAGATTCCATTTCAGTATCATTGAGAATGATTGGATCTTTTACATCTGATTTGGTCAGTCTTTGTAGTGGTTTTGCAATTACTGAAAATCCACTTATCCATTGTCGACAGTAACCTACCATTCCCAAGAACATTCTGACCTGTCTTTGTGTCCTTGGCGGTAACATTGCTTGAATCATTTTTATTCTCTCTATTGTTACTTGTCTTTTTCCTTTTGCAATTCTGTGACCAAGATATTTTACTTCTTGTTTGCAAAACTGTAGTTTTGCTGGAGACACTTTATGTCCTTCTTCTGCAAGGCGATTTAACAGAATTATTGTGTCTGTTACACAATTTTCTCTTGTCTTTGCAGCTATTAACAAATCATCAATATACTGCACCAGTGTAGACCTACCTGGTAAGTCTAAATCTTCTAGTGATCTTTTTAACAATTCGTTAAAGATTGAAGGACTTTCTGTATAGCCCTGAGGGATTCTTGTCCATCCAAGGGTCTTACCTTGGAATCTGAAAGCAAAGATTTCATAACTGTCTGGGTGTAAGGGAACAGTAAAGAATGCATTGCAAAGGTCAATGACTGAATACCATTCAGCATCATATGGAATCTGAAATAGAATTACTGCTGGATTTGGAACCACAGGACAACATGGAATGACAATTTGATTAACCTTTCTCAAATCTTGTACGATCCTAAATGTTCCGTTAGCCTTTTTAACTCCCATAATTGGTGAATTACAAGAGCTACTCTTCATTTCTTTTAATACACCTTGCTTGATTAGCTTTTCAATTATAGGTGTAATACCTTCAATTGTCTCTGTTTTCATTTTATACTGTGGAGTATTTGGAAATTCTATTCCCTGTTTCAATGCAATTTTTACAGGATCTACGTTTTTCATCAGACCCATCTCATTCCCAGTAAAATCCCATATTTCAGATTTCACTGTTTCCTTTAGCTCTTCAGGTAAATCCTTTTCTTCAAATGCAGGAAACAATTTTGTTTCTTCTGCTTCCATCATCATCATTGTCATTCTATACAAACCATCTTCTTCCATTGTTTGTAATTCAACTCCTTCAGGAGAACAATATATTCTGCAATTCATTTTACATAGGATGTCTCTACCTAATAGATTTACTGGACTACTATTACAAACCACAAATCTGTGTTTGTCTCTGTAATTTCCAATTTCAACTGGTACTGGATCAGTTAAGTCTGTTTTAATTTGCTGATTACTTACTCCAACAACTTGGATGGTATCCCCAGAGAGAGGTAGGTTTTCAATTTCCACTGATCTAACAGTAGAACGGGTAGCACCAGTGTCCACTAGAAAAGTGATGTCTACATCATTAACTTTCCCGTTTACATAAGGACCAGACTGGTCAACCTCAAGAGTGGCTCCAACAACACACTCTTCCTCCTCTCTCGGGCACCGTCAGCAATAATCATCAGAATCACTGTCTTGACTTTCTGTTAATAAAAATTGTTGTGAAGCATTTTGCATTTGAACCTTTTGCTGTTTTTGCTGTTTTTGTGGTTTTATTACCTGTTCACATCCCTGAAATCCCACGTTTGAATTATATTTTTGAACTCCCCCACAATTCGGAAAAGGTGGTTGTGGCAATTGGTCTTGACGATTATTCACCTGTTGTTGTTGCTGTTGTTGTAACTGTCGCTGAATATTAAATTCATTTAACCCCTGTTGCATCTGTAGCTGTTGCTGCACGTTAACACCATTCTGCATCTGTGGATTCAACAAGGGATTCTTTGAGTTTCTAGGAGGATGAGGACACTCGTCCCTCCAATGTCCAATTTCGCCACAATTAAAACAAGGTAATCTTTGTTTCAGTTCTTCTATCTTTGGGCTAAATTTCTTTTGGAAATTATTACCTTTAAACTTTCCTTGTATCTGGTTCGTATTTCCAGTTTGAACAAAATTAGTGTTCTTATTTCCCAAGCTGGCAATCTGTTGCTCAGCCACCTTTACCTGAGCCCACATGGCTTTCTCCTTCAGCTTCTTTTGTTTTACTTCTAATTCATCGCTACAATATTTTGCTTTTCTCAGAATATCATCTATAGATAGTGCTTGCCATCCGACAATACTAGTTCTGATCATTTCTCCAATTTCAGGTTTTAGTCCATAAACAAATCTATAGATAAAATGACTCATGTCTTTTTCATCTAATTTTTCATAACCACTGTATTGTTTAAAGATTAACAATAGTCTTTCATAAAAAGAATGAACTGATTCTTTTGTTTCCTGTTCTGTTCTTTCTATTTTAACCCAATCAACTTCTTTGGGTGGAATTTTGTTTTTCATCCAAACAATTACTTTCTCATAGAAATCCATTACAAGTGGATTTGGGGCACCTGTTTCTTTAATTCGCTCAGGTTCTGCTTTTGGCCAACTAATAGATATTTTACATTCTGTCCAAAGATCAGATGGAACAACAATGTCAAAAAATCCATCTAAATCAATCCACAGAACTTTTGACACTTTGATAAATCTATCGACTTGCCTGTACCACTCAACAGGTTTCTCTCTTAATTTTGGAAAGTCATTTGTGAATAACAGAATGTCTTGTCTTGACCATGGGACATGAACATATCCTCCACCTGCAACTTCTCTCATCGGAAATTGTTTTGACAATCTTTCTAATCTTTCATCTTCCTTCCTTTTGGTCCATTTCACTCTCCATTTGTTCAGTTCTCCTAGCTTTTTGATATAAACAATCAAATCTTTAATATGAACTATTCTTCCCATTGAGTTTAAACTCTCAATGTCACTTTCTGAAAAATCTAATCTGTAATGTTTTGCAAAATTCTTTTGTTTACTTACATCGATTTCAAGTTCTGCAGCTAGATCCTCTAATTGATCATATTTATTTTTCGTTTTCCACTGAATACTTTTACAAATAAATAGTAGTTCATCATCCCGATAGTAATTTAAACTATCTGGGCCAATTGTTCCAATTATTAATTCTTCTATATTCGCTTTTAATTTGGCCACATCAAGTTTTGGTGTGGTTACCCTAACTTCAGGACTTCCTACATCTGACATAGCACCCATTGGTGTTTTTGGAGATAAATCCTCATTAAAGGTTAAATCAGGCATTCTTGATCTAGAAGTGTTTAATTCAGTCAAGTCTGAATAAAATTTTTCAACAGGTTTTTGAATTTCTGTATTTAAAGGAATAGTTAATCCATTTTTGTTTGTATCTCTTTGATCAAATACAGGCTGAACAGGACCTATTGTTACTGGAACTGTGACAGCTTCCATGCCTTTTGTCATTCTTTTAATTAATTCTTCTTTAGACCTTAAATATTCATTATAATCGACATCATCAACATTTCTTGTCTCTCTTGCATAATCTTTTGGAGGTTCCCTTGCTCTTGGAGTCATTGAAAAATGTCTGCCCTCATTTCGAGCATTCTCGAATTCTGGTCTTCTAGGAGTTTCAGTGATTTCACAATTATTTGGATAAAGTTTAGGAGCTTCACTAATTGGAGGTGCACTCGGTGAAGTTTCAGTAGAAACCACCGGAGTAGACCATGATCTAGGAGGTCTCAAAGGCTGATTAGGCTGTTTATTTCTAGCAGTTGTATATATTTCTTCCATAATTGCATCTTCAGATTCACTTTCCATAGATTTCCCTGTAGGAGAACCCATTACCATTTCATGAATTAAATATAATCCTTCACTCATGTTTCCCTGTCTCCACATTCGCAATCTATCTTCATGAGTTTCTCTTTTCCATGATGGATTTTTAGAAGGTCTTTTAATTCCACTAGCTTCTCTTTGTAACTGATACATCTCGTCTTCCCACTCAACTAAAGCTTCAAATTGAGTTGGTCTCGGTTTTGGAACAAGAGCATTCATTTTCTCTCGTAGATTTCTTAAAACCCTTACATTAAATGAACCATCATCAGGCCAAGCCAAAACACCATCGTTTTTAGTATAACGTTTCCAACTGTCGAACCATAAGACAGTATGATATCCGTATTCACCTTCCATGTACGCTGCAGGTGTTTTATACTTATGAAGTAGTTTACCACCTCGCGTTTCGATTTTCTTGTCGGGTGAAAATAAATTCTTAAATTTCTGAAATAATGTTGTCTTTTTCTCAACATGTTTAAAATGATAACTCATTTTTAAAAGTTAAATTTAATTCACAAATTCGTTCGTAAATTATTTCCGGGATGTTCCGCAAAACAACCAATCCGTGCGCGAAACACACCAACAGGCCAATGGCAGTTGAGCTACGTCACTTTTCTGCTCAACCAATAAATTTAGAGTTTTTCCGAACGACCAATCAGCTCACAGGCCTTCAGAGACTCAGGAGCCAATCAGAATACAGCATGTGACGTAGGTCACCCAATCCCAGCGCGGCTCTGTGACGTACACAGCAGCTGCGGTTTCTCGCTTCTCACTCCTGGCGCTTACCCCTCCTTCACAAAATCTTTTCACAGCGCCATTTTAAGGACACTTTTCAGTGTAAATTAATTCTTAACAATGACTATAAGGACAACATCTGTTCGTTTCACTATTTAGGATAGTTTACACACATTCAAGTATCCACACTTCGGAATAGACGGCGCTATTCACACTAAGGATAATATTCAATTGTCAGTAGAGTAACCTTACCCCACCCTTCTAACACGTATAATTATGAACTCGTTTTGCTCTGAACCCACCGCGAAGTGAAAGTTCTAAGAGTTCCACTTGAACATAAAATACAATTCAAACTCGCACTTTTACACGGAAAATTCCCTAAATTCAAACACACATGAAATCCGTACAGGACTCTCACCTGTTTATAGAATTCATGCACCGTTAGCAAAATAACGACGTTATCCGTACAGGGCTCTCACCTGTTTATAGATATGAAACATGTACCCGTACAGGACTCTAACCTGTTTATAGATAATCATGTACCGACGTTAATTTTACCCTTCATTCAAGCTCAGATATAACTAATACTCTCATTACAGTGAGTTTTATGGAAGGCGCTTTGTCCCTATTCTCATGCTGCTTTGATTTCTTAGAAAATCCTCACTATACAAGATTCAGACCTAGCCCTAAAACTGTGCTGCTCGGCGACAACACTATGGTACACGGCGATACCTCTTGTGATACTCGGCGATATCACTACAAACTGAACAGATGGCTTGCGTGACTAATTACTCGCCACACAATCTATACCGGTATAGCTTACAGATAGGCACGAAAAACGAACTTAACAAGTGTTAAAACATTGATCCTATTTGCATACCATGACGCAACCCTTAGCAACCAACATGTTACCTTGGTTACCCCTTAGCAACCATCAATTTCTGCTACCAGATAATTGATCCAGCGGGCTATAGAAAATATATCATAAACTACGCTACCCAACTTCATAACTTATAAACAAAATTCTATACTAAATATGGACCCATTTATGAACCTGATATATTTTGGGCCTACTGAATCAGGTGGTCAGAATAAATCTATATACACATTATCTACACACTATATACATACTTATACAATTGCAGAAAGAATATAGTCATTAGAATAAAACCCAACCATTTAAACGACCACCATAGGTGACGTGATCTAGCTAATGGTAACCTACACTTCTGAATAATCAAGACCAGCTTGTTTGTCAAAAGTAAGATTTTATTTTCTAAATTATAGTATATAAGTTGTAAGTTTTATAAATGAAATTTATTTGCAATAAAGCAAGCATGATGGTAAGAAATATGGAAAAATACAATTTAAGCAATTGAATCAATTTTAAAGAAATTATATAAAGTTTAGCATTTCTAAAACCTATTTCCCTAACTGAGCTAAATAGACAGAAATTAAAGTAAAGATTTTTGAGGATTCTTACGTGCTCCACGCAAAGTCCAGCAGCACATCACCCTCATCGGAAAGTCAGAAAGCAGCAGCCAGCCCAACCCTAAGGGCATGACTTTTTATACCTTTCTACGCTAACTAAACTAGCAAAGGAAAGTTTTCAGAAATACTCGACGTCCCATTGGCTGAGAGTGACAAGTGACATATCACCCGATTCTTAAAAAGTTCCACAAAATCATGTCTTACAAAGACCATTGTCTCTTCCACGTGAAGCCAGAGGCTTCCTTCGATTGCAACTTTGTATTAAGTTATCCTCGCAGCTTCCATAGTCTTTTAGCGCGACTTCCGCGGATGCCAAGTTAAAGACTGACAAAAAGTTCACTTTCGACCTTGGCCATGTCCGACAGAATGATGTCAGCTCATCAGTTTTTGCTTTTTGAATGTAGCTTCAATAAACGTTTTAATTCAGAATGGGCGTCTCGTGACTTTCTGCAGAATTATGGATCAGCTTTTATTTTGCGGCTCAAATAGCTAGGCCTCAAAAGCAGGCAACTTATGATTTCTAGTATAAAACAAACACAAGAAAAGTATTAATGTAAGAAATAAAGTATTTTCTGTATCCACCCCATAGTTTACTAATTAATTAACCCACCCGATTAATCAAAATGTTACCTAGCCATTGCAAACAAATAAAGCAGCGTTTATATTTACCAGTCTCCGTTTTTCAATGAGACCCATATGCACCTAGAATAGTAGAAATGACATTACACAGACAAGGAAAAGCAAAACAAGCACATGCTTATTTAAGTTTGCAGCAGTTAGTAATGACAAAAACGAAAACAATATTTTATTTTATTATTTTGCACGAACAAAAAGATGCAACAAATATGCACGTTTATGAGCACACATGTTAGTCCCCCCACGTGTAAGGTTTAATCTAGGTTGTATTAGCACGACATATCACAAATCATTAATAATTTTATTCATGTTATGGAAATATGACTTTGCGAGTTTAAACAAAATTTTGTTTTCTATCTCGCTCCATCAAGGGCTAAACAGTTCCTTGGAAAATCATGGGCTCCTGGCGCCCACTGTAGATAAAACAGCATTTGTAAAAGATGGGTACGCTGGTGTTTGGAGAGGAACCTGGATCCTGGGGATTGCTCCTATAGTCAAGATAGTTATCTTTTTAGTAGAATAATTTGACAGCAGCCTTAGTTATAGATCACTCAAATGTTATAGATCTGCAATTTCAGCAGAAAATGCATTAGTCAAAAGGCAAGGTCATAGGTAAAAATGTCATAGTATATACAATTCTCAAAAGTAATCAGCTAAGGAGACCTCAATATGAGACTCTGTGGGATGTTAAACTAATCCTAGACTTATTCACAGAATGGCCTAACAACATATATCTAGATAGGAAACGATGCATTTCAAAGAGGCAGTCTTTTTAATGTGCATGCCTATTATACATCAAGAGGATTATGTTCTAGAACTGTTTGTTTTATGATGTACTACTTCCAAGTGCTGCTTGGAGTTAGCATTGAAGGAGTAATTCATAATGTTGGCATCTGTGTCTTTAATGAAATCCACATTCCATTGGCATGTAATTAGGAGAATTGCTAATCTCACTATCAAATAATGCACAGCAATACCCATGGTAACCATAGCATCCCGGTAAGCCTTGGAGATGAAAACCAGTCCCTGGTCAGAGCAGAATGCTGCTACTTCATATGAACCGATACAGACTTGCAAATCTTTAATAACAGTTCGAGCATCAGCTGATTGCTGTGGACACACTGATAGAAATTGAGAACAGGAATCAACAACCACTAAGATACATTTAATGGCACCATTTGAAAGGAGTGGTCCACAGTGATTTAAATAGACACATTGTAATGGCTTATTTGAAATGAAAGAGGTGTCTGTGGTGGGCGTGCAATGGTGGAACATTTAATTTTTTAGCAAAAGTTGCAACTAAGAACAACATTTCTAGTCTGTTTACAAAGATTTTGTCATCTGCAGTAAAGAAACTGTAGCCGCCACACCAGCATAGGGAGATGCCAAACACTCATGAGCAGCTATTATTAAGGCTAAGCTGCTGTATTAATTGGGTATCACTCGACCACTCACCCTGGAAATGCAGGCAAAACGGATATTTTGAGGACTCAATAGATAGGAGTATTTTTCTGAATAGCCTTTAAGTAAGGGCTCGCCAAAGTAGTGACTGCAGGAATTGTGTCAACATAAATCTTCCTATGTGAGCAAGTAATCGCAGCCACAAAAACAGTCTGAACAATTGCCTTGGCATCTTTATCAATTAATGAATGTCCTGCCACGTGTACACAATCACATTGATGACATAATATATGAAGTACATGAGTCTGTGGCAAAGCATCCTTAAGTACCACCACCTTGCTTCAAAGCCATCTGTGCTTTATAGCCTTTCCTTTAGAATCAGTAAATCCATGCATCCACCAATAAGGTAAATTATTATTAAAGGCCTGGACATAGCAATAGAAAGCACATACTATGAGTGTGAGAAACTCTGCATCCCTTTTCTGCAAAGCCAGAACCAAAGCTTTCAATTCAGTACGCAGAGCGGCACAGTCACCTAATGTTTGTTTGCCTAAAATACACCCTCTTTCTTGACACATTTCAGTGCCACACATGCATCTGAGTACTTTGTACCAATCACTGGCTGGGCTGAACCATCAGTATAAATTATAAAGTCATATTGCTCTAGAGGTAAAATGTCAGGTATTCTTGTTCATACTGGAGGTATTCCTGTGTTTGTAAAGTAGAGTCAAAAACATAATCTACATCAGTAGCTGTCAAGGAAGTGGCTCACAGGAGCCATCTTGGATGTAAGGCTTTTGTGTTTCGAACACTGGCCTTGGGGACAGCCTCCAAAGCCGGAATAGAAGACACCACAGTTATGCATTTCCCCTGAGCCAATGGATGTTACTTCAGGACAGCAGTTCGAACTGCAGACAGAAAAATGTCTGTCGATGTAAACTGCATTTCCACATTGGAAAATAAATGTGATTTATAACCAATCGGCACTGTTTGCTTTTCATTGAATAAAATATATGTGTAACCACTGGAACCCGCAATTATCAAGTTGGTAGCGTTAATACGAGCATGTAAGTGTTTAGAATAAAGCATGTCAGTCTGCAAATTTCTGAGAATAGTAGTGTGTTCGGTAGTCCAAAGTTTATTAGGAATAATCTGGATGAATAAAGTTCTACAACATTTTAACCCATTGTGCATGGTTTGGTATGTATGTTTTATAAAAGTTTGGAATTCCTAAAAGTGATTGAATCTTTTTTAATATATTTGGTGTTTGCAAGTGAGCACATTTCTCAACATAATGTCGTGATAAGCTTTGGCCTTCATTTCATAACTCGCATCCCAGAAACAGGATACTGAGAAAGGCAATTTTAGATTTTGGAAAATTAAATTCAAGCCATGGTCAAAGGATCCCAGAAAAATATGATCCACTCTGGCCAAATGTTTGTTTAAATCATCATCTGTAAGGTAAATGTCATTACATTTGACAACTCTTCTGAGTCCATTTCCTGTGAAATTGATGTTACTCGGGCAGCAAACATACCTGGACTATTCTTATATTCCTGTTGGAGGTTACAGAGACTTCAGATCCTTCTCTGGGCTCCTAGGGCTGTGAACGTGGTCAAATCACGGGTTTCTGACTCTATATTGTGACAGAAAAAGCCATTGGAAAGTCCAATGTAGTTTTGTATTCTTTATGAACAATGTTGTTTATTAAGCCTGTGTTATGGGAATTTTGCACAGTTAAAGTGCGGCTATGGCTGTTTAACTGTCTGTAGTCCTAGACTATACATTAGGAATGATCTGGTTTAGAAACAGGAAATACTGAATTATTCATAGGGGAGACACAAGGCTCAAGAGGATGTATGACATTACAACGCATGCTTTTACCACGCATGCCTTTACAACGCGGTTTTTACAACGCAAACCTTTACAACGTATAGCGCTTTGGGGTGCTGGATAGTGAATAGTTTAATTTACTATTCCAACTCCAGTCCCCATGGACACTAGGGAAGGTGTTGGATAGTAAATTAAACTTATTCCCTATCCTAGAGCGCCCCCCAGCGCAATGCGTTGTAATGGTTTGCGTTGTAAAAGTTGCGCCGTAAAGGCACTGCGTGGTAAAAGTTGCGTTGTAAAGGAGGTTTCCCATCTCAAGAATACCTTGATATTCTAATTGTGATAGAATCTCCCTAGCAGGGCGTTTAGTGTCATGTTCAATAGGGTATTGTGCTTCCACTTGCCGGCTGGACTTTATAGGTATAACGTGAAAAGGTGAGTCTTTATCACAATTTGCCTGGTTGTGATAAAATGCTGGGGCTTGAGCAAGAGTCCATTCTTTAGCATATGGTGCTTTAACATCCTCAGGGACAATACAGAAAAGAAAAGTATAATTACATCTTCTCCTTGTGGGACTTTTCTAGCAAAATGATGTGGCCAATCAATCTAAGTCAAGAGAATATCATATTAATTCGTTAAATTCTGCCAGAATATTAATTTAATAGCACGTGGTATGTCACACTCAATTTGTGGTTCTTATTCATAGAGCCTATCAGGGCTGAGACGCTGATCTAGAGTTTCTACTTGAACGCAGTAATCATTAATCAGTCTCACCAGTAGGAACTCATGAAGGGTCTAGTGAACTATTGTGACCTCTGCTGCACTGTCTAGCATAGTCTTCAACCACATCTTGTGCTAAAGAAGATTCTTTTTTAGAGTGTTTGTGGCCTGTTTAGAAGAAATTCCAGCCACTTTCTTCTTTTTACGTTGTGCTTTTTGTTACGGATGTTTCTCTTCCTTTTTTATGATGACATCAGACGGGCGCTCTAAGTCTGTTTTTGGTTACTCCCCCTGTCTGCAGATTCCTTGCCCCCCTCTCTCTGACCGTCTGTCTGTAGAGTCCTGAAATTAATGAGAAGGACATGTATCAGTACACTCATACCTATCAGGATGTGAAACTATATCAAGATTCAGTAAATTGTAAAACATTTTGAAAGACTCCAGTTGAGGAGATGCAGTCTTTGTTTTTGCTTTAGCTTTGTTTTTATCCCAGCACTTTTTAGAAGACTCAGGTGTCTGCTTGATAACTTTGGTATCATATTTGTCTTTAAGTTGTGGCTTTTAAGGCCTGATTCCCAAACTATCATGGCCTTTAGATGCATAATCTCAGAAAGTATTTTAGGGAGCTCGCACTTGGTCTGCTAGTGAAACTATAGCAAGCCATTGGCTAATTGCCACAGAAGCTGCCTCCCCTTTAATATTACTTAAAATAATTGAGGACACAGTGGCAAATTTGCCAATAAGTTTCATCCCCAAACCCGGGGCAGAGGCTGCCGCATTTTAGCCAACAATCTGATTAAGGGTTTCAGCTAAAACAACTATTGAGGGAGTAATATGGGTGATGTTGTAGATTGCTGCAAATACAATACAAAATGTGCAGTCTGGTACTGCCATGTCGACTTGGCAAGTGCACCCACTTGCCATTCCCTACCCTTTCTTTTTCTTACATGTTAGTCACCCCTAAGATATGCCCAAGGTACCCCTGTGGGCAGATTGCAGTGTATGTGAAAGGTAGGACATGCCCTGGTGTGTTTGGCATGTCCTGATAGTGAAAAACTATCAATTTTGTTTTCGCTATTGCAAGGCAACCTGCTACCATAGGATAGAATGGGGAGTTTGCTTCTAACATCTTATAAACACAAGTACCCCTGGAAACAAGGTAGGAAAACAAAGTTTAGTATGCCTGAACTCAGAATGTTAAAATGCATCTTTTAGTGAGGGTGATTTTTACATTCTGTGTTTGATAATACCACTTTTAGAAAGTAGGTATTTTCTTGCTTGACCATCCAGTGTGCCTTTCCTAGGTTTGTGTTTTGCATGTCTGGCTTTGGAAGACAAGGGCTGCAGATGTGCAGTGGCTCCAGAGAGTCTGGATGAGTCAGCGCTAGGCTGAATAGGCCTGGTCGGCATTTGGAGTGGTGGGAGGAGTAGCACCTGCTGGAGAAGAGCAGAGGCTCCAGAGAGTCTGATGAGTCAGGGCTGGGTTGAATAGACCTGGGCTGCATTTAATGCTGTCTTTATCTCCTGCCAGGAAGCTGCAACAGAGAGGACAGAACTTGTTTTGACAAAGCAGAGGGTTTCTCAGCCACAAGAGAACAAAGGATATTGCAGTATACATATTGGGGCCCAGAACTATAGATCACTGATGGGAATCAAGAGGAACCTTTACCTAGGAGAAGAGCTGGAGAAACTAAGGAGAAATACTGCCCCTGTGCTGTTTGATGTCTGGGGTTGGCATGCAGTGGCTACTTGCTGCCAAGCAAAGGAGAAATGGACTTTGCTTTTTGCTGTGTCCCCTGCTTAAGGAAGATCTCCAAGCGCTTCAATTAAGCTTTCTTCCTGTTCTGAAGTCTCAGGGACACAAAGACTTCACCACGAGCTCCCCTGAACTTCCTTGCTGGGACTTCTGACCTGCTAAGAGCTGCCTGCTGTTGTTTTGGACCTCTGGAGGCTGTTTGCCGCTGGGAGCTGGGAAAGGTAACGCAACTTGGAGAAGCGAGACGCATCAGAACCTGTTTTTAATGTATCTCCGATAAAATTGTCGGAGTGCCTACCCGCGGCTCTGGAAATTGCCGCACGCCACATCGAGTGCACCGAAGTCTGAGATCACTGCACCAATTTCTACGCAAGGCCTGCTGTACGGCTGCAAGAATCCACGCATCATTCCATATCATCGCATTGCAGCACCAAGTTTGTCGCTTCATTGGGGGACACAGTAAGAAACTGATGCATCACCTCTGCTTGCAGTAAGCAAACAACGCATCACCTCCACTCCGGTAGGGAAGACTCATCACCTCCCCTGCGAAACAAAAGTAAGAAACCAATGCATCACCTCCCGCAGAGTAATGAACAGGCTCATCACCTTCCCTGAGTGTAAGGAACCATTGCACCACCTTCACTGCAGCCCTTTTTGTTTTGCGTGTGACACATCCAAGGTACTTTGTGTGGAAAGTGTTGCATCTGCAATTTGCTTTGAACTGAACTATTTCTACCATTTGAAATTTGTATTACTGTATTGTGAATTTGTGTCATTTGGTCTTGTTTTGGTTTAGATAAAGATTATTTATTTTTCTAAACTGGTGTGGTGTCCATTTGTAGTGTTTTCACTGTATTACTGTATGTGTTCAAAAATGCTTTACACACTGCGTCTGAGATAAGCCTGTCTGCTCATGCCAAGCTACCAAGGGGGTGAGCAAGTGTTATTTTAGAAGTGTATCCCATTACCCTGACTAGGAAGAAGGGTCCCTACGAGGACAAAGATACCTACTTCTGCCAACTAGAGACCCCTATTTCTAACAAGGTCTATATGAAACCTCGGTGTATGTGTGAAATGTCAGTGTATTGGTGTTGGGACGGGAAGTCTCCTGCATGTCTCTGGAGAGAGTGCTTCCCCTGCCTTATGCTAATCTCCAGGCAAGTCACTCAAAAGCTATTGTATAGTTTCTAGATCCCTACCTCAGTGAGCATGACAATCATACATGTCCACTGAGGGTCTCCCTGTTTACATGGATTGAGACCCTAGAGCTTGGCTCTGAGGACCAGGGGGCATGCCTAGTGCACCCCTATTTTTAAGAGAGTGACTACTGCCCTCTCTATTAAGGATGTGGTAGACTGACAGTAGTGGCAGCAATAAATCTATAGTCAGGAGGGGTGAGTCCCTAGGCACCCTCCTGACCAAGTCTGTGCAGTTTGCCATGCCTGTGGGCCTGTTGCTTTTGTCTGACTGATGTATGTTTGAGAGCAAGTAGGTGTACAGGGGGAAAATGGGGATTTGAGCCAGTGTGAGGAATGCGAGCTGTTCTGCTGGACATCCCAGCTCCCCCGTCCCCCTCCCTATTTCCTTGGAAAGGCCTGGTGGGCTGGGTTAGACACTCAGCTCTTTTCTGGGTTTAGCTGCACTAACTTTGTGGAGAGGGCCCTCCCCCGCTGGTCAGGGCCTCCTGGGCTGGAGTTAATTAAAATTCCTCTCTAGGGAGTTGCACAGCCTGATACCAGGAAGGGACCTGGTGCATGCTTTACCTATGCATTGAACACGAGGTGAATGGTTTCTGATTGGAGGTGTATTCAGGATGCAAAAGTAGCAGACCCTCTGATTGGATGAGCCTATCAATCAGAAGTGATAAAAGTCTGGCCTGAGTGGTCAGCTGTTGTTCAAAGACTGGTCTATGACAGAGAAGATAACCAGGCACGGACCCGCAGTGTGAAGACAGGAGATAAGACTCTGTTCACTGCATCTGAAAGGAAGGCATCAGCAACATTAAGGACCAGCTGTTCTGTGAGGCTTGGGGGAGCCTACGCTTTGGACCAAGGAAATTACAGACAGCTGCCCAAGGTGTGGAAAGGAAGCTCGTGGCACATCACCCAAGGTGTGGAAAGAAGCTTGCGGCACATCAAGAAAAGCTGGTGGAAAGAAGCTTGCAGCACATGACGAGAGCCAGAGAGGAAGATGCTTGATTCTAGTCTTTGAAGGTGAGTTCAAATCCCCTCTAGGCTCCTCCCTTGCGCTGTACAAGCAGTACCTGGGAATAGAGGCCAGTGAAGCTGGCCCACACCTTTCTTTTTGTGATCTCTGAGGGTATCAGGGTGAACCGGCACTCTGTCCAGCCACTAGCCCCCTACAGCTAGCCAGTGGCTACTGGACTAGTGGGACTACAGTAAACTGTGCCAAGACATCCAGCACCTGTGATCAGATCCCTGACATCACTAAAGCGGTGTCCTCACTAACAATGGGAGGGCACTTCTGTTGCTTTGGGTGGGGGGTTATGGGGCTGATCACAACACAAACATTTGACTTCACATCATATGCTGAAACTATATCCTTTCAATACAAAGTTTGGTATCAAGGCTCTAGTGAATGAGAGCAGCCCTGTGTAATATGATCTGTAATATTCAATGCTTACTGTGTGTTATCATGTTAACTGTGTTTTTATAGTGCTTGGCGTCTAGGCGCTATAATACTGTTTGGGGTCAGAACTCTGTCCCAGAGGGTTGTTGAGACTTCTGGTTTTCACTGTTTATTCTAGTTTTATGTGTAGAATAATTATCTTATGTGTATTAAAGTACTTTTCTTTTATAAAAAGTAAAGCACTGACTGGACATTGAGTTTATCAGCTGGTGGTACGGTTTACACAGTATTCTGAATGTCTAACCCCACCTCACCTCCTTGAGTAAGCCTTGGACTGCTCTGTGTATCGCTACCCTGAGAGAGTTAAGTGCTGGAGAGGAGTACTTGGTTATCCAGTTTTGGGTCCCTTAGTACTGAGGCCCCAGGACACCAGTGAGGGAACACTCCATTTGATGCGATTGGAGCGCAGTTACCCCTGAGTGCCCTGGTGCCCAGGAAGCCGGGTCTAACATTGGTGGCAGCGGTGGGATCACTAGACTTTAGGCTCAGTGGACACTGAGGCCAGTTGATAATTCCAGCAGATATCCATAAGCTATATGTAAAATGGCAGATAACATTGGAGAGGAATTGGAACTGCAGAACTTGACTGTGGAGCAATTAAAGCAAATGTGTGCTGAAAGGGGGTGGAAGGTCCCAAGGTCTAAGAACAGGGAGCACTTGATTAGCCACATGACAAAATGCTTTGAGCAAGAGGTCACTGTTGTACAAGAGTTGGAGAGCACTGTTACCACAAGCCTGTCAAGTCAGTCAGTGCAGGCTTCTCCTGTACCAGCTCCAAGGCATTCCCCAAGGCTTTCCCCTATGCTTTCCCCTAGGTATGCCCCTAGACCTGCCCCTAGACTTTCACCTCCCCCTATTTCCAGGGCTACCTTTTCCCCTGTCCCAGGATTCGCCTCCTTAGAAGGGCCTGAGCTAGCAGAGACCCTTAAACTTCAGCTGAAACTCCAGGAAGCTAAGGATTTAGCAGAGGAGAAAGCAAGGGAGTTTGAAAGGGAGAAGCTAAGGATGGCCCGCCAGGCAGAAGAGGAGCAGCGAAGGGTCAGACAGGAAGAGTGGGCTTGGAAGGAGAAGGAAAAAGAAAGGGAAAGACAGGAGAAAGAGAAGGATAGAGAATTGGAGAAAGAGCGGATAGCCCTAGAGAAAGAGAAGCTCAAGTTAGCAGCTGATAGAGGGCTTAGCTCTGTGGATGGTGCATCCACTTCAAAGTCCCAGGGAAAGGAAAATACCACCAAGGTACCAAAAGAATTAATACACAAGTATGTCCCTGGCACTGATATTCTCAGTTGGATGCATGCCTTTCATCTAGCATGTAAGGCTCAAGGTCTTAATGGTCAGTCCAAAGCAGCGACTTTACTGAGTCGCCTCCATCTGGAAGGGACTGAAGTGATTGAAAGGATGCCTGAGAAAGACAGTCTGACATATGAGTGCATGAAGGATGCTTTGATTAGGCGGTTTGGGTTGAAACCAGCCCAGTACTTGCAGAGGTTCCATGAGAACAAGAAGGCAGAGGGGGTTCCTTTTGAGAATTGAGTCCATAACATAGTGAGAGACTGGAATGAGTGGGTGAGAGGGATGGAAGCAAATGATTACCAGTCCCTAAATCAGGTGATGATTGCAGAGCGCCTCCGGGAGGAGTGCTCTGTCCCACTCAGACAGTATTTGTCTGACCTTCCTGGGAGGGATCCTGAGAAACTTGCAGTGATGGCAGATAAGTGGCTTTCCAACAGAGTGAACAGGGGGCAGGGGCAACCCCTTACCAAGCCCAAGGGGGAGACGAACTCCCAGCAGGCTGGCCCTTAACCAGAGGGGAAGGGCCAGAAAGGTTCCCAAGGCTCTCAGTCAGGGCAAAAGTCTAAGGGGAACGGGGCCTCTAGTCAGTACCAGAAGGGGAAAGGAGGAAAGGGTCCTTTCACTCCGAAGGGGATTAAATGATATAAGTGCCACCGAGAGGGACACTTAAAGCCAGACTACCCAGTGAAGGATGTGGTGCCAGTGGCACCCGTGATAGCAAGTGTGCTTTCAGTGGGGGCAGACATGAAGGGAGGCCCAAGTGAGTTTAACGTAGTCACCAGGGACATCTGGGAACTTGACCCAGAAGCCCTTAGGCTTATTCACCCTAACTCAACGGGGTATTTGAGTGTGGCAAGTATCAATGGAAGGAAGGTTCCTGCCATGAGGGATACTGGTGCCCACAGGACTATGGTTGAACGCAAATATCTCAAACCCGAAGAGATCATTCCTGGTTCCAAGGGATATGGACTTGTAGCTATTGGTGATGACATGGAGTACCCGCTTGCTAGAGTGAAGGTAGAGGTGAATGGCAGGAAGGCCATGGTCAATGTCGGGGTGCGAGAGAAGCAGGGTGCTGGGTGCTTTCTGGGGAATTATCTTGTTGAACCTGGGTTAGTACCAGGCCCTGAGGCCTATATTGCCTGGATTTCATCAGCTGTGCTCACTAGGGCACAGACTATAAAACTGCTTCCTAGGGAAGTGGGGACAACTCTAGCGGAAGAGACACTAGAGGGGAACAGGCCAGAAGATGGACCAAGGGCAGATTCTGAGAAGGCACCTGTCCTGGTGTCGGCACCTCCTGCTCCAGTGGGGAAGGAGGGTGAGCATCCAGAGGTGGATAAGGTGTTGGAGTCTGGGTCCCTGCCAGAGCTGCAGGTGCTGCTTGCGGCAGGAGGACCGTCCCTTGAGGAGTTTTGTAAGGCGCAGGCTGAGTGTCCTACACTTGTTGGCCTGCGGAAAGCTGCTCAGGAACAGGTCTCTACTGGAGTAGTCGGAAAGCACAAGGTGGCTTGGGAAGATGGACTCCTTTACAGTGAGCCTGCTGACCCAGAGCCAGGAGCCAGCAAAAGGTTGGTGGTACCTGAGGTGCACAGGAATTTCCTGCTGCAGCTAGCCCAAGAAGTACCCCTAGCTGGGCACTTGGGCATCAAAAAGACAAAGGACAGGTTAGCACCTCTGTTTTACTGGCCAGGAGTTGGTCAGGATGTGGAGACATTTTGTCAAACCTGTCTGGTCTGTCAGGCCAGTGGCAAATCTGGTGGTCAGGCAAAGGCACCCTTGGTGCCCCTACCTGTTGTGGGGGTGCCCTTTGAAAGGGTGGGGATTGATATAGTTGGTCCATTTGACCCTCCATCATCCTCGGGCAACAAATACATTCTTGTTGTGGTGGATCATGCCACCAGGTACCCTGAGGCAGTGGCTTTGAGGAGCACTACTGCTAAGGTGGTAGCTAGGGCTCTTCTAGGGATCTTTTCCAGGGTTGGATTTCCACAGTCGTGGTTACTGATAGGGGAACCAACTTCATTTCATCTTATATGAAGGCCATGTGGGAAGAGGTCGGGGTGACTTACCACTTCTCTACCGCTTACCATCCCGCAACCAACGGTTTGGTGGAGCGCTTCAATAAGACCTTAAAAAGCATGATGGGGACTCTGATCCTCTCAAGAGGAAGTGGGATCTCCTCTTGCCATTCCTGTTGTTTGCTTACAGGGAGATACCACAAAAAGGGTTAGGGTTCAGTCCCTTTGAACTACTTTTTGGGCATCCTGTCCGAGGTCCCTTGACATTGGTCAAAGAGGGTTTGGAAGGCAACCCTAAGTCCCCTACTCATGATGTGGTGGACTATGTCTTGGGCCTCCGTAGGCTGATGGCCCAGCTCATGAGTAAAGCAAAGAACAATCTTCAAGCCAGCCAACAGCTCATGAAAGAGTGGTATGACCAGAAGGCTATGCTGACTGGGTACCAGGAGGACCAGGAAGTGTGGGTCCTGAAGCCGATTTGTCCCCGGGCTCTGGAGGACAAGTGGTGTGGCCCCTACAAAGTTGTTAGGAAGATTTCTGATGTCAACTATCTAGTTGACACAGGTGCTGAACGGGAGCCCAAAAAGGTATTCCATGTCAATCGGCTGAAGCCGTGTCTTCACAGGGAGTACACTGTTTCTTTACTTGCAATGGCTGAAGAGGTGGAAGAAGAAAGTGAGCCTCTCCCTGACTTATTGCAAGGTGATGAGAAGGATGGTTCAGTTGAGGGAGTTAAGCTTGCCTCTGAACTGACACCTGAACAGCAGGTGGAGTGTAAAGAGCTGCTGGGGAGATTTTCCCATCTCTTTTCACTTACCCCTGGGCTGACACCTGTCTGTGTGCATGGCATAGACACAGGGGACACCCTGCCTGTTAAGAGCAAGACATATAGGATGTCAGACCGGGTTCAAGAGTGCATCAAGACTGAGGTGGCCAAGATGCTTCACATGGGGGTTGTTGAACACTCCCGTAGTCCCTGGGCCAGTCCAGTGGTGTTGGTGCCTAAGCAGGGGTCAGCTGACCTGCGCTTTTGTGTGGACTATCGCGGTTTAAATACTGTGACAAAAACTGATGCCCATCCTATTCCCTGAGCTGATGAGCTGGTGGATAGGTTGGGTGCCGCAAAGTACCTTAGTACTTTTGATCTAACCAGCGGTTACTGGCAGATTGCATTAACACCTGGTGCCAAGGAGAAAACAGCATTTTCAACCCCAGGGGGCCTCCACCAATTTAAAGTTATGCCTTTTGGATTGAAGAATGCTCCTGCCACTTTCCAGCGCCTAGTCAATCATGTATTGGCAGGCCTGGAAGAGTTCTGTGTGGCGTACCTGGATGACATTGCTGTCTACAGCTCCTCCTGGGAGGACCACATGGGACACCTGGAGCAGTTGTTGGTGAGGATGCAGGGGGCCAAGCTGACCATCAAGGCAACCAAGTGTCAAGTTGGGCAGTCCTCTGTTGTTTATCTTGGACATCAGGTGGGTAATGGGAAGGTTCGCCCCCTGGAGGAGTTGGCCTAACGGCTAGGGCGCTCGACCTCGGACCTGGGGATCTGGGTTCGAGTCTCGGTAACGACGCCAAAAACTTCCTGTGATTCTGGGCAAATCACTTAATCTCCCCGTGCCTAAAAATGAATGTGTGTCCGTCCTCATGTAACGTAACTGGTGCTATGTAAAGCGCTCTGATACCTGATTCGGTTCGGGTCTAGTTCACGCTATATAAAACTCTGCAAAAAAAAAAAAAGTCCAGGCGGTGCTGGACCGGGAGACTCCCACTGCTCAGACCCAGGTAAGGGCCTTTCTTGGCCTTGCTGGTTACTATCGGTACTTTGTAGCAAACTATGGGACCATTGTTGCTCCATTGACAGCCCTGACCTCTAAGAAGCAGCCCAGGAAGGTGATCTGGACTGAAGAGTGTCAGAAGGCATTTGATGAATTGAAGACTGCACTATGCAATGCACCTGTGTTGAAGGCCCCTGATTACAGTCAGACCTTCATTGTGCAGACAGATGCTTCAGACAAGGGAGTTGGGGCAGTTCTTGCCCAGCTCAATGAAAAGGGAAGGGAGCATCCGGTGGCCTTCATCAGCCGCCGACTACTCCCCAGGGAGCAGAACTGGTCTGCAGTGGAAAAAGAATGCTTTGCCATAGTGTGGGCCCTTCGAAGAATCAGGCCTTACTTGTTTGGTGCAAGGTTTGTGGTTCAGAGAGCTCACAAACCCCTCAAGTGGCTCATGGCAATGAAGGGGGAGAACCCAAAGTTGCTCAGGTGGTCCATATCTCTGCAGGGACTAGATTTTACTGTGGATCACAAAGCAGGCTTACAGCACGGTAATGCAGATGGACTTTCCCGCCGGTTTATCCAATCAGATGATCGGTCTTCTTCCACTGGGAAGTAAGTACCGGCCATTCTGATCTGGGGAGGGCATATGTTGGGACGGGAAGTCTCCTGCATGTCTCTGGAGAGAGTGCTTCCCCTGCCTTATGCTAATCTCCAGGCAAGTCACTCAAAAGCTACTGTATAGTTTCTAGATCCCTAAATCAGTGAGCATGACAATCATACATGTCTTTGGACCAAGGAAATTACAGGCAGCTGCCCAAGGTGTGGAAAGGAAGCTCGTGGCACATCACCCAAGGTGTGGAAAGAAGCTTGCGGCACATCAAGAAAAGCTGGTGGAAAGAAGCTTGCAGCACATGACGAGAGCCAGAGAGGAGGATGCTTGATTCTAGTCTTTGAAGGTGAGATCAAATCCGCTCTAGGCTCCTCCCTTGCGCTGTACAAGCAGTGCCTGGGAATAGAGGCCAGTGAAGCTGGCCCACACCTTTCCTTTTGTGATCTCTGAGGGTATCAGGGTGAACTGGCACTCTGTCCAGCCACTAGCCTCCTACAGCTAGCCAGTGGCTACTGGACTAGTGGGACTCCAGTAAACTGTGCCAAGACATCCGGCACCTGTGATCAGATCCCTGACACCACTAGAGCGGTGTCCTCACTCACAATGGGAGGGCAGTTCTGTTGCTTTGGGTGGGGGGTTATGGGGCTGATCACAACACAAACATTTGACTTCACATCATATGCTGAAACTATATCCTTTCAATACAAAGTTTGGTATCAAGGCTCTAGTGAATGAGAGCAGCCCTGTGTAACATGATCTGTAATATGCAATGCTTACTGTGTATTTTCATGTTAACTGTGTTTTTATAGTGCTTGGCGTCTAGGCGCTATCATACTGTTTGGGGTCAGAACTCTGTCCCAGAGGGTGGTAGAAACATCTGATTTTCACTGTTTATCCTAGTTTTATGTGTAGAATAATTATCTTATGTGTATTAAAGTACTTTTCTTTTATAAAAAGTAAAGCACTGACTGGACATTAAGTTTATCAGCTGGTGGTACGGTTTACACAGTATTCTGAATGTCTAACCCCACCTCACCTCCTTGAGTAAGCCTTGGACTGCTCTGTGTATTGCTACCCTGAGAGAGTCAAGTGCTGGAGAGGAGTACTTGGTTATCCAGTTTTGGGTCCCTTAGTACTGAGGCCCCAGGACACCAGTGAGGGAACACTCCATTTGATGCGATTGGAGCGCAGTTACACCTGAGTGCCCTGGTGCCCAGGAAGCCGGGTCTAACATTGGCGGCAGCGGTGGGATCACTAGACTTTAGGCTCAGTGGACACTGAGGCCAGTTGATAATTCCAGCAGATATCCATAAGCTATATGTAAAATGGCAGATAACATTGGAGAGGAATTAGAACTGCAGAACGTGGGACACTTAAAGCCAGACTACCCAGTGAAGGATGTGGTGCCAGTGGCACCCGTGATAGCAAGTGTGCTTTCAGTGGGGGCAGACATGAAGGGAGGCCCAAGTGAGTTTAACGTAGTCACCAGGGACATCTGGGAACTTGACCCAGAAGCCCTTAGGCTTATTCACCCTAACTCAACGGGGTATTTGAGTGTGGCAAGTATCAATGGAAGGAAGGTTCCTGCCATGAGGGATACAGGTGCCCACAGGACTATGGTTGAACGCAAATATCTCAAACCCGAAGAGATCATTCCTGGTTCCAAGGGATATGGACTTGTAGCTAGTGGTGATGACATGGAGTACCCGCTTGCTAGAGTGAAGGTAGAGGTGAATGGCAGGAAGGCCATGGTCAATGTCGGGGTGCGAGAGAAGCAGGGTGCTGGGTGCTTTCTGGGGAATTATCTTGTTGAACCTGGGTTAGTACCAGGCCCTGAGGCCTATATTGCCTGGATTTCATCAGCTGTGCTCACTAGGGCACAGACTGTAAAACTTCTTCCTAGGGAAGTGGGGACAACTCTAGCGGAAGAGACACTAGAGGGGAACAGGCCAGAAGATGGACCAAGGGCAGATTCTGAGAAGGCACCTGTCCTGGTGTCGGCACCTCCTGCTCCAGTGGGGAAGGAGGGTGAGCATCCAGAGGTGGATAAGGTGTTGGAGTCTGGGTCCCTGCCAGAGCTGCAGGAGCTGCTTGCAGCAGGAGGACCGTCCCGTGAGGAGTTTTGTAAGGCGCAGGCTGAGTGTCCTACACTTGTTGGCCTGCGGAAAGCTGCTCAGGAACAGGTCTCTACTGGAGTAGTCGGAAAGCACAAGGTGGCTTGGGAAGATGGACTCCTTTACAGTGAGCCTGCTGACCCAGAGCCAGGAGCCAGCAAAAGGTTGGTGGTACCTGAGGTGCACAGGAATTTCCTGCTGCAGCTTGCCCAAGATGTACCCCTAGCTGGGCACTTGGGCATCAAAAAGACAAACGACAGGTTAGCACCTCTGTTTTACTGGCCAGGAGTTGGTCAGGATGTGGAGACATTTTGTCAAACCTGTCTGGTCTGTCAGGCCAGTGGCAAATCTGGTGGTCAGGCAAAGGCACCCTTGGTGCCCCTACCTGTTGTGGGGGTGCCCTTTGAAAGGGTGGGGATTGATATAGTTGGTCCGTTTGACCCTCCATCATCCTCGGGCAACAAATACATTCTTGTTGTGGTGGATCATGCCACCAGGTACCCTGAGGCAGTGGCTTTGAGGAGCACTACTGCTAAGGTGGTAGCTAGGGCTCTTCTAGGGATCTTTTCCAGGGTTGGATTTCCACAGTCGTGGTTACTGATAGGGGAACCAACTTCATTTCATCTTATATGAAGGCCATGTGGGAAGAGGTCGGGGTGACTTACCACTTCTCTACCGCTTACCATCCCGCAACCAACGGTTTGGTGGAGCGCTTCAATAAGACCTTAAAGAGCATGATGGGGACTCTGATCCTCTCAAGAGGAAGTGGGATCTCCTCTTGCCATTCCTGTTGTTTGCTTACAGGGAGATACCACAAAAAGGGTTAGGGTTCAGTCCCTTTGAACTACTTTTTGGGCATCCTGTCCGAGGTCCCTTGACATTGGTCAAAGAGGGCTTGGAAGGCAACCCTAAGTCCCCTACTCATGATGTGGTGGACTATGTCTTGGGCCTCCGTAGGCTGATGGCCCAGCTCATGAGTAAAGCAAAGAACAATCTTCAAGCCAGCCAACAGCTCATGAAAGAGTGGTATGACCAGAAGGCTATGCTGACTGGGTACCAGGAGGACCAGGAAGTGTGGGTCCTGAAGCCGATTTGTCCCCGGGCTCTGGAGGACAAGTGGTGTGGCCCCTACAAAGTTGTTAGGAAGATTTCTGATGTCAACTATCTAGTTGACACAGGTGCTGCACGGGAGCCCAAAAAGGTATTCCATGTCAATCGGCTGAAGCCGTGTCTTCACAGGGAGTACACTGTTTCTTTACTTGCAATGGCTGAAGAGGTGGAAGAAGAAAGTGAGCCTCTCCCTGACTTATTGCAAGGTGATGAGAAGGATGGTTCAGTTGAGGGAGTTAAGCTTGCCTCTGAACTGACACCTGAACAGCAGGTGGAGTGTAAAGAGCTGCTGGGGAGATTTTCCCATCTCTTTTCACTTACCCCTGGGCTGACACCTGTCTGTGTGCATGGCATAGACACAGGGGACACCCTGCCTGTTAAGAGCAAGACATATAGGATGTCAGACCGGGTTCAAGAGTGCATCAAGACTGAGGTGGCCAAGATGCTTCACATGGGGGTTGTTGAACACTCCCGTAGTCCCTGGGCCAGTCCAGTGGTGTTGGTGCCTAAGCAGGGGTCAGCTGACCTGCGCTTTTGTGTGGACTATCGCGGTTTAAATACTGTGACAAAAAATGATGCCCATCCTATTCCCTGAGCTGATGAGCTGGTGGATAGGTTTTGTGCCGCAAAGTACCTTAGTACTTTTGATCTAACCAGAGGTTACTGGCAGATTGCATTAACACCTGGTGCCAAGGAGAAAACAGCATTTTCAACCCCAGGGGCCCTCCACCAATTTAAAGTTATGCCTTTTGGATTGAAGAATGCTCCCGCCACTTTCCAGCGCCTAGTCAATCATGTATTGGCAGGCCTGGAAGAGTTCTGTGTGGCGTACCTGGATGACATTGCTGTCTACAGCTCCTCCTGAGAGGACCACATGGGACACCTGGAGCAGGTGTTGGTGAGGATGCAGGGGGCCAAGCTGACCATCAAGGCAACCAAGTGTCAAGTTGGGCAGTCCTCTGTTGTTTATCTTGGACATCAGGTGGGTAATGGGAAGGTTCGCCCCCTGGAGGAGTTGGCCTAACGGCCAGGGCGCTCGACCACGGACCTAGGGATCTGGGTTCGAGTCTCGGTAACGACGCCAAAAACCTCCTGTGATTCTGGGCAAATCACTTAATCTCCCCGTGCCTAAAAATGAATGTGTGTCCGTCCTCATGTAACGTAACTGGTGCTATGTAAAGCGCTCTGATACCTGATTCGGTTCGGGTCTAGTTCACGCTATATAAAATTCTGCAAAAAAAAAAAGTCCAGGCGGTGCTGGACTGGGAGACTCCCACTGCTCAGACCCAGGTAAGGGCCTTTCTTGGCCTTGCTGGTTACTATCGGTACTTTGTAGCAAACTATGGGACCATTGTTGCTCCATTGACAGCCCTGACCTCTAAGAAGCAGCCCAGGAAGGTGATCTGGACTGAAGAGTGTCAGAAGGCATTTGATGAATTGAAGACTGCACTATGCAATGCACCTGTGTTGAAGGCCCCTGATTACAGTCAGACCTTCATTGTGCAGACAGATGCTTGAGACAAGGGAGTTGGGGCAGTTCTTGCCCAGCTCAATGAAAAGGGAAGGGAGCATCCGGTGGCCTTCATCAGCCGCCGACTACTCCCCAGGGAGCAGAACTGGTCTGCAGTGGAAAAAGAATGCTTTGCCATAGTGTGGGCCCTTCGAAGATTCAGGCCTTACTTGTTTGGTGCAAGGTTTGTGGTTCAGAGAGCTCACAAACCCCTCAAGTGGCTCATGGCAATGAAGGGGGAGAACCCAAAGTTGCTCAGGTGGTCCATATCTCTGCAGGGACTAGATTTTACTGTGGATCACAAAGCAGGCTTACAGCACGGTAATGCAGATGGACTTTCCCGCCGGTTTATCCAATCAGATGATCGGTCTTCTCCCACTGGGAAGTAAGTACCGGCCATTCTGATCTGGGGAGGGCATATGTTGGGACGGGAAGTCTCCTGCATGTCTCTGGAGAGAGTGCTTCCCCTGCCTTATGCTAATCTCCAGGCAAGTCACTCAAAAGCTACTGTATAGTTTCTAGATCCCTAAATCAGTGAGCATGACAATCATACATGTCTTTGGACCAAGGAAATTACAGACAGCTGCCCAAGGTGTGGAAAGGAAGCTCGTGGCACATCACCCAAGGTGTGGAAAGAAGCTTGCGGCACATCAAGAAAAGCTGGTGGAAAGAAGCTTGCAGCACATGACGAGAGCCAGAGAGGAGGATGCTTGATTCTAGTCTTTGAAGGTGAGATCAAATCCGCTCTAGGCTCCTCCCTTGCGCTGTACAAGCAGTGCCTGGGAATAGAGGCCAGTGAAGCTGGCCCACACCTTTCCTTTTGTGATCTCTGAGGGTATCAGGGTGAACTGGCACTCTGTCCAGCCACTAGCCTCCTACAGCTAGCCAGTGGCTACTGGACTAGTGGGACTCCAGTAAACTGTGCCAAGACATCCGGCACCTGTGATCAGATCCCTGACACCACTAGAGCGGTGTCCTCACTCACAATGGGAGGGCAGTTCTGTTGCTTTGGGTGGGGGGTTATGGGGCTGATCACAACACAAACATTTGACTTCACATCATATGCTGAAACTATATCCTTTCAATACAAAGTTTGGTATCAAGGCTCTAGTGAATGAGAGCAGCCCTGTGTAACATGATCTGTAATATGCAATGCTTACTGTGTATTTTCATGTTAACTGTGTTTTTATAGTGCTTGGCGTCTAGGCGCTATAATACTGTTTGGGGTCAGAACTCTGTCCCAGAGGGTGGTAGAAACATCTGGTTTTCACTGTTTATCCTAGTTTTATGTGTAGAATAATTATCTTATGTGTATTAAAGTACTTTTCTTTTATAAAAAGTAAAGCACTGACTGGACATTAAGTTTATCAGCTGGTGGTACGGTTTACACAGTATTCTGAATGTCTAACCCCACCTCACCTCCTTGAGTAAGCCTTGGACTGCTCTGTGTATTGCTACCCTGAGAGAGTCAAGTGCTGGAGAGGAGAACTTGGTTATCCAGTTTTGGGTCCCTTAGTACTGAGGCCCCAGGACACCAGTGAGGGACCACTCTATTTGATGCAATTGGAGCGCAGTTACACCTGAGTGCCCTGGTGCCCAGGAAGCTGGGTCTAACATTGGCGGCAGCGGTGGGATCACTAGACTTTAGGCTCAGTGGACACTGAGGCCAGTTGATAATTCCAGCAGATATCCATAAGCTATATGTAAAATGGCAGATAACATTGGAGAGGAATTAGAACTGCAGAACGTGGGACACTTAAAGCCAGACTACCCAGTGAAGGATGTGGTGCCAGTGGCACCCGTGATAGCAAGTGTGCTTTCAGTGGGGGCAGACATGAAGGGAGGCCCAAGTGAGTTTAACGTAGTCACCAGGGACATCTGGGAACTTGACCCAGAAGCCCTTAGGCTTATTCACCCTAACTCAACGGGGTATTTGAGTGTGGCAAGTATCAATGGAAGGAAGGTTCCTGCCATGAGGGATACTGGTGCCCACAGGACTATGGTTGAACGCAAATATCTCAAACCCGAAGAGATCATTCCTGGTTCCAAGGGATATGGACTTGTAGCTAGTGGTGATGACATGGAGTACCCGCTTGCTAGAGTGAAGGTAGAGGTGAATGGCAGGAAGGCCATGGTCAATGTCGGGGTGCGAGAGAAGCAGGGTGCTGGGTGCTTTCTGGGGAATTATCTTGTTGAACCTGGGTTAGTACCAGGCCCTGAGGCCTATATTGCCTGGATTTCATCAGCTGTGCTCACTAGGGCACAGACTGTAAAACTGCTTCCTAGGGAAGTGGGGACAACTCTAGCGGAAGAGACACTAGAGGGGAACAGGCCAGAAGATGGACCAAGGGCAGATTCTGAGAAGGCACCTGTCCTGGTGTCGGCACCTCCTGCTCCAGTGGGGAAGGAGGGTGAGCATCCAGAGGTGGATAAGGTGTTGGAGTCTGGGTCCCTGCCAGAGCTGCAGGAGCTGCTTGCGGCAGGAGGACCGTCCCGTGAGGAGTTTTGTAAGGCGCAGGCTGAGTGTCCTACACTTGTTGGCCTGCGGAAAGCTGCTCAGGAACAGGTCTCTACTGGAGTAGTCGGAAAGCACAAGGTGGCTTGGGAAGATGGACTCCTTTACAGTGAGCCTGCTGACCCAGAGCCAGGAGCCAGCAAAAGGTTGGTGGTACCTGAGGTGCACAGGAATTTCCTGCTGCAGCTAGCCCAAGAAGTACCCCTAGCTGGGCACTTGGGCATCAAAAAGACAAAGGACAGGTTAGCACCTCTGTTTTACTGGCCAGGAGTTGGTCAGGATGTGGAGACATTTTGTCAAACCTGTCTGGTCTGTCAGGCCAGTGGCAAATCTGGTGGTCAGGCAAAGGCAACCTTGGTGCCCCTACCTGTTGTGGTGGTGCCCTTTGAAAGGGTGGGGATTGATATAGTTGGTCCGTTTGACCCTCCTTCATCCTCGGGCAACAAATACATTCTTGTTGTGGTGGATCATGCCACCAGGTACCCTGAGGCAGTGGCTTTGAGGAGCACTACTGCTAAGGTGGTAGCTAGGGCTCTTCTAGGGATCTTTTCCAGGGTTGGATTTCCACAGTCGTGGTTACTGATAGGGGAACCAACTTCATTTCATCTTATATGAAGGCCATGTGGGAAGAGGTCGGGGTGACTTACCACTTCTCTACCGCTTACCATCCCGCAACCAACGGTTTGGTGGAGCGCTTCAATAAGACCTTAAAGAGCATGATGGGGACTCTGATCCTCTCAAGAGGAAGTGGGATCTCCTCTTGCCATTCCTGTTGTTTGCTTACAGGGAGATACCACAAAAAGGGTTAGGGTTAAGTCCCTTTGAACTACTTTTTGGGCATCCTGTCCGAGGTCCCTTGACATTGGTCAAAGAGGGCTTGGAAGGCAACCCTAAGTCCCCTACTCATGATGTGGTGGACTATGTCTTGGGCCTCCGTAGGCTGATGGCCCAGCTCATGAGTAAAGCAAAGAACAATCTTCAAGCCAGCCAACAGCTCATGAAAGAGTGGTATGACCAGAAGGCTATGCTGACTGGGTACCAGGAGGACCAGGAAGTGTGGGTCCTGAAGCCGATTTGTCCCCGGGCTCTGGAGGACAAGTGGTGTGGCCCCTACAAAGTTGTTAGGAAGATTTCTGATGTCAACTATCTAGTTGACACAGGTGCTGCACGGGAGCCCAAAAAGGTATTCCATGTCAATCGGCTGAAGCCGTGTCTTCACAGGGAGTACACTGTTTCTTTACTTGCAATGGCTGAAGAGGTGGAAGAAGAAAGTGAGCCTCTCCCTGACTTATTGCAAGGTGATGAGAAGGATGGTTCAGTTGAGGGAGTTAAGCTTGCCTCTGAACTGACACCTGAACAGCAGGTGGAGTGTAAAGAGCTGCTGGGGAGATTTTCCCATCTCTTTTCACTTACCCCTGGGCTGACACCTGTCTGTGTGCATGGCATAGACACAGGGGACACCCTGCCTGTTAAGAGCAAGACATATAGGATGTCAGACCGGGTTCAAGAGTGCATCAAGACTGAGGTGGCCAAGATGCTTCACATGGGGGTTGTTGAACACTCCTGTAGTCCCTGGGCCAGTCCAGTGGTGTTGGTGCCTAAGCAGGGGTCAGCTGACCTGCGCTTTTGTGTGGACTATTGCGGTTTAAATACTGTGACAAAAACTGATGCCCATCCTATTCCCTGAGCTGATGAGCTGGTGGATAGGTTTTGTGCCGCAAAGTACCTTAGTACTTTTGATCTAACCAGCGGTTACTGGCAGATTGCATTAACACCTGGTGCCAAGGAGAAAACAGCATTTTCAACCCCAGGGGGCCTCCACCAATTTAAAGTTATGCCTTTTGGATTGAAGAATGCTCCCGCCACTTTCCAGCGCCTAGTCAATCATGTATTGGCAGGCCTGGAAGAGTTCTGTGTGGCGTACCTGGATGACATTGCTGTCTACAGCTCCTCCTGGGAGGACCACATGGGACACCTGGAGCAGGTGTTGGTGAGGATGCAGGGGGCCAAGCTGACCATCAAGGCAACCAAGTGTCAAGTTGGGCAGTCCTCTGTTGTTTATCTTGGACATCAGGTGGGTAATGGGAAGGTTCGCCCCCTGGAGGAGTTGGCCTAACGGCCAGGGCGCTCGACCTCGGACCTGGGGATCTGGGTTCGAGTCTCGGTAACTACGCCAAAAACCTCCTGTGATTCTGGGCAAATCACTTAATCTCCCCGTGCCTAAAAATGAATGTGTGTCCGTCCTCATGTAACGTAACTGGTGCTATGTAAAGCGCTCTGATACCTGATTCGGTTCGGGTCTAGTTCACGCTATATAAAACTCTGCAAAAAAAAAAAAGTCCAGGCGGTGCTGGACTGGGAGACTCCCACTGCTCAGACCCAGGTAAGGGCCTTTCTTGGCCTTGCTGGTTACTATCGGTACTTTGTAGCAAACTATGGGACCATTGTTGCTCCATTGACAGCCCTGACCTCTAAGAAGCAGCCCAGGAAGGTGATCTGGACTGAAGAGTGTCAGAAGGCATTTGATGAATTGAAGACTGCACTATGCAATGCACCTGTGTTGAAGGCCCCTGATTACAGTCAGACCTTCATTGTGCAGACAGATGCTTCAGACAAGGGAGTTGGGGCAGTTCTTGCCCAGCTCAATGAAAAGGGAAGGGAGCATCCGGTGGCCTTCATCAGCCGCCGACTACTCCCCAGGGAGCAGAACTGGTCTGCAGTGGAAAAAGAATGCTTTGCCATAGTGTGGGCCCTTCGAAGATTCAGGCCTTACTTGTTTGGTGCAAGGTTTGTGGTTCAGAGAGCTCACAAACCCCTCAAGTGGCTCATGGCAATGAAGGGGGAGAACCCAAAGTTGCTCAGGTGGTCCATATCTCTGCAGGGACTAGATTTTACTGTGGATCACAAAGCAGGCTTACAGCACGGTAATGCAGATGGACTTTCCCGCCGGTTTATCCAATCAGATGATCGGTCTTCTCCCACTGGGAAGTAAGTACCGGCCATTCTGATCTGGGGAGGGCATATGTTGGGACGGGAAGTCTCCTGCATGTCTCTGGAGAGAGTGCTTCCCCTGCCTTATGCTAATCTCCAGGCAAGTCACTCAAAAGCTACTGTATAGTTTCTAGATCCCTAAATCACTGAGCATGACAATCATACATGTCCACTGAGGGACTCCCTGTTTACATGGATTGAGACCCTAGAGCTTGGCTCTGAGGTCGAGGGGGCATGCCTAGTGCATCCCTATTTTTAAGAGAGTGACTACTGCCCTCTCTATTAAGGCTGTGGTAGACTGACAGTAGTGGCAGCAATAAATCTATAGTCAGGAGGGGTGAGTCCCTAGGCACCCTCCTGACCAAGTCTGTGCAGTTTGCTATGCTTTTGGGCCTGTTGCTTTTGTCTGACTGATGTATGTTTGAGAGCCCGTGGGTGCACAGGGGAAAAATGAGGATTTGAGCCAGTGTGAGGAATGTGAGCTGTTCTGCTGGACATCCCAGCTCCCCGTCCCCTCCCTATTTCCTTGGAAAGGCCTGGTGGGCTGGGTAGACACTCAGCTCTTATCTGGGTTTAACTGCACTAACTTTGTTTAGAGGACCCTCCCACGCTGGTCAGGGCCTCCTGGGCTGGAGTTAATTAAAATTCCTCTCTAGGGAGTTGCACATCCTGATACCAGGAAGGGACCTGGTGCATGCTTTACCCATGCATTGAACACGCGGTGAATGGTTTGTGATTGGAGGTGTATTCAGGATGCAAAAGTAGCAGACCCTCTGATTGGATGAGCCTATCAATCAGAGGTGATAAAAGTCTGGCCTGAGTGGTCAGCTGCTGTTCAAAGACTGGTCTATGACAGAGAAGATAACCAGGCACGGACCTGCAGTGTGAAGACAGGAGATAAGTCTCTGTTCACTGCGTCTGAAAGGAAGGCATCAGCAACATTAAGGACCAGCTGTTCTGTGAGGCTTGGGGGAGCCTGCGCTTTGGACCAAGGAAATTACAGACAGCTGCCCAAGGTGTGGAAAGGAAGCTCGTGGCACATCACCCAAGGTGTGGAAAGAAGCTTGCGGCACATCAAGAAAAGCTGGTGGAAAGAAGCTTGCAGCACATGACGAGAGCCAGAGAGGAGGATGCTTGATTCTAGTCTTTGAAGGTGAGATCAAATCCGCTCTAGGCTCCTCCCTTGCGCTGTACAAGCAGTGCCTGGGAATAGAGGCCAGTGAAGCTGGCCCACACCTTTCTTTTTGTGATCTCTGAGGGTATCAGGGTGAACTGGCACTCTGTCCAGCCACTAGCCTCCTACAGCTAGCCAGTGGCTACTGGACTAGTGGGACTCCAGTAAACTGTGCCAAGACATCCGGCACCTGTGATCAGATCCCTGACACCACTAGAGCGGTGTCCTCACTCACAATGGGAGGGCAGTTCTGTTGCTTTGGGTGGGGGGTTATGGGGCTGATCACAACACAAACATTTGACTTCACATCATATGCTGAAACTATATCCTTTCAATACAAAGTTTGGTATCAAGGCTCTAGTGAATGAGAGCAGCCCTGTGTAACATGATCTGTAATATGCAATGCTTACTGTGTATTTTCATGTTAACTGTGTTTTTATAGTGCTTGGCGTCTAGGCGCTATAATACTGTTTGGGGTCAGAAATCCGTCCCAGAGGGTGGTAGAAACATCTGGTTTTCACTGTTTATCCTAGTTTTATGTGTAGAATAATTATCTTATGTGTATTAAAGTACTTTTCTTTTATAAAAAGTAAAGCACTGACTGGACATTAAGTTTATCAGCTGGTGGTACGGTTTACACAGTATTCTGAATGTCTAACCCCACCTCACCTCCTTGAATAAGCCTTGGACTGCTCTGTGTATTGCTACCCTGAGAGAGTCAAGTGCTGGAGAGGAGTACTTGGTTATCCAGTTTTGGGTCCCTTAGTACTGAGGCCCCAGGACACCAGTGAGGGAACACTCCATTTGATGCGATTGGAGCGCAGTTACCCCTGAGTGCCCTGGTGCCCAGGAAGCCGGGTCTAACATTGGTGGCAGCGGTGGGATCACTAGACTTTAGGCTCAGTGGACACTGAGGCCAGTTGATAATTCCAGCAGATATCCATAAGCTATATGTAAAATGGCAGATAACATTGGAGAGGAATTAGAACTGCAGAACGTGACTGTGGAGCAATTAAAGCAAATGTGTGCTGAAAGGGGGTGGAAGGTCCCAAGGTCTAAGAACAGGGAGCCACATGACAAAATGCTTTGAGCAAGAGGTCACTGTTGTGCAAGAGTTGGAGAGCACTGTTACCACAAGCCTGCCAAGTCAGTCAGTGCAGGCTTCTCCTGTACCAGCCCCAAGGCATTCCCCAAGGCTTTCCCCTATGCTTTCCCCTAGGTATTCCCCTAGACCTGCCCCTAGACTTTCACCTCTCCCTATCTCCAGGGCTACCTTTTCCCTGTCCCAGGATTCGCCTCCTTAGGAGGGACTGAGCTAGCAGAGACCCTTAAACTTCAGCTGAAATTCCAGGAAGCTAAGGATGTAGCAGAGGAGAAAGCATGGGAGTTTGAAAGGGAGAAGCTAAGGGTGGCCCGCCAGGCTGAAGAGGAGCAGCGAAGGGTCAGACAGAAAGAGTGGGCTTGGAAGGAGAAGGAAAAAGAAAGGGAAAGACAGGAGAAAGAGAAGGATAGGGATTTGGAGAAAGAGCGGATAGCCCTAGAGAAAGAGAAGCTCAAGTTAGCAGCTGATAGAGGGCTTAGCTCTGTGGATGGTGCAGCCACTTCAAAGTCCCAGGGAAAGGAAAATACCACCAAGGTGCCAACAGAATTAATACACATGTATGTCCCTGGCACTGATATTCTCAGTTGGATGCGTGCCTTTCATCTAGCATGTAAGGCTCAAGGTCTTAATGGTCAGTCCAAAGCAGCGACTTTACTGAGTCGCCTCCCTCGGGAAGGGACTGAAGTGATTGAAAGGATGCCTGAGAAAGACAGTCTGACATATGAGTGCATGAAGGATGCTTTGATTAGGCGGTTTGGGTTGAAACCAGCCCAGTACTTGCAGAGGGTCCGTGAGAACAAGAAGGTAGAGGGGGTCCTTTTTAGAATTGGGTCCATAAGATAGTGAGAGACTGGAATGAGTGGGTGAGAGGGATGGAAGCAAATGATTACCAGTCCCTAAATCAGGTGATGATTGCAGAGCTTCTCCGGGAGGAGTGATATGTCCCACTCAGACAGTATTTGTCTGACGTTCCTGAGAGGGATCCTGAGAAACTTGCAGTGATGGCAGATAAGTGGCTTTCCAACAGAGTGAACAGGGGGCAGGGGCAACCCCTTACCAAGCCCAAGGGGAGAAGAACTCCCAGCAGGCTGGCCCTAAACCAGAGGGGAAGGGCCAGAAAGGTTCCCAAGGCTCTCAGTCAGGGCAAGAGTCTAAGGGGAACGGGCCTCTAGTCGGTACCAGAAGGGGAAAGGAGGAAAGGGTCCTTTCACTCCGAAGGGGATTAAATGATATAAGTGCCATCGAGAGGGACACTTAAAGCCAGACTGCCCAAGTGAAGGATGTGGTGCCAGTGGCACCCGTGATAGCAAGTGTGCTTTCAGTGGGGGCAGACATGAAGGGAGGCCCAAGTGAGTTTAACGTAGTCACCAGGGACATCTGGGAACTTGACCCAGAAGCCCTTATGCTTATTCACCCTAACTCAACGGGGTATATGAGTGTGGCAAGTATCAATGGAAGGAAGGTTCCTGCCATGAGGGATACTGGTGCCCACAGGACTATGGTTGAACGCAAATATCTCAAACCCGAAGAGATCATTCCGGGTTCCAAGGGGTATGGACTTGTAGCTAGTGGTGATGACATGGAGTACCCGCTTGCTAGAGTGGAGGTAGAGGTGAATGGCAGGAAGGCCATGGTCAATGTCGGAGTGCGAGAGAAGCAGGGTGCTGGGTTCTTTCTGGGGAATTATCTTGTTGAACCTGGGTTAGTACCAGGCCCTGAGGCCTATATGGCCTGGATTTCATCAGCTGTGCTCACTAGGGCACAGACTGTAAAACTGCTTCCCAGGGAAGTGGGGACAACTCTAGCGGAAGAGACACTAGAGGGGAACAGGCCAGAAGATGGACCAAGGGCAGATTCTGACAAGGCACCTGTCCTGGTGTCGGCACCTCCTGCTCCAGTGGGGAAGGAGGGTGAGCATCCAGAGGTGGATAAGGTGTTGGAGTCTGGGTCCCTGCCAGAGCTGCAGGAGCTGCTTGCGGCAGGAGGACCGTTCCGTGAGGAGTTTTGTAAGGCGCAGGCTGAGTGTCCTACACTTGTTGGCCTGCGGAAAGCTGCTCAGGAACAGGTCTCTACTGGAGTAGTCGGAAAGCACAAGGTGGTTTGGGAAGATGGACTCCTTTACAGTGAGCCTGCTGACCCAGAGCCAGGAGCCAGCAAAAGGTTGGTGGTACCTCAGGTGCACAGGAATTTCCTGCTGCAGCTAGCCCATGAAGTCCCCCTAGCTGGGCACTTGGGCATCCAAAAGACAAAGGACAGGTTAGCACCTCTGTTTTACTTGCCAGGAGTTGGTCAGGATGTGGAGACATTTTGTCAAACCTGTCTGGTCTGTCAGGCCAGTGGCAAGTCAGGTGGTCAGACAAAGGCATCCTTGGTGCCCCTACCTGTTGTGGGGGTGCGCTTTGAAAGGGTGGAGATTGATATAGTTGGTCCGTTTGACCCTCCATCATCCTCGGGCAACAAATACATTCTTGTTGTGGTGGATCATGCCACCAGGTACCCTGAGGCTGTGGCTTTGAGGAGCACTACTGTTAAGGTGGTAGCTAGGGCTCTTCTAGGGATCTTTTCCAGGGTTGGATTTCCACAGTCGGTGGTTACTGATAGGGGAACCAACTTCATTTCATCTTATATGAAGGCCATGTGGGAAGAGGTCGGGGTGACTTACCACTTCTCCACCGCTTACCATCCCGCAACCAACGGTTTGGTGGAGCGCTTCAATAAGACCTTAATGAGCATGATGGGGACTCTGTCTGATCCTCTCAAGAGGAAGTGGGATCTCCTCTTGCCATGCCTGTTGTTTGCTTACTGGGAGATACCACAAAAAGGGGTAGGGTTCAGTCCCTTTGAACTACTTTTTGGGCATCCTGTCCGAGGTCCCTTGACATTGGTCAAAGAGGGCTTGGAAGGCAACCCTAAGTCCCCTACTCATGATGTGGTGGACTATGTCTTGGGCCTCCGTAGGCTGATGGCCCAGCTCATGAATAAAGCAAAGAACAATCTTCAAGCCAGCCAACAGCTCATGAAGGAGTGGTATGACCAGAAGGCTCTGCTGACTGGGTACCAGGAGGACCAGGAAGTGTGGGTCCTGAAGCCGATTTGTCTCCGGGCTCTGGAGGACAAGTGGTGTGGCCACTACTAATTTGTTAGGAAGATTTCTGATGTCAAGTGTCTAGTTGACACAGATGCTGCACGGGAGCCCAAAAGGGTATTCCATGTCAATCGGCTGAAGCCGTGTCTTGGCAGGGAGTACACTGTTTCTATACTTGCAATGGCTGAAGAGGTGGAAGAAGAAAGTGAGCCTCTCCCTGACTTATTGCAAGGTGATGAGAAGGATGGTTCAGTTGAGGGAGTGAAGCTTGCCTCTGAACTGACACCTGAACAGCAGGTGGAGTGTAAAGAGCTTCTGGGAGATTTTCCCATCTCTTTTCACTTACCCCTGGGCTGACACCTGTCTGTGTGCATGACATAGACACAGGGGACACCCTGCCTGTTAAGAGCAAGATATATAGGATGTCAGACCGGGTTCAAGAGTGCATCAAGACTGAGGTGGCCAAGATGCTTCACCTGGGGGTTGTTGAACACTCCCGTAGTCCCTGGGCCAGTCCAGTGGTGTTGGTGCCTAAGCAGGGGTCAGCTGACCTGTGCTTTTGTGTGGACTATCGCGTTTTAAATACTGTGACAAAAACTGATGTCCATCCTATTCCCCGAGCTGATGAGCGGGTGGATAGGTTGGGTGCCGCAAAGTACCTTAGTACTTTTGATCTAACCAGCGGTTACTGGCAGATTGCATTAATACTTGGTGCCAAGGAGAAAACAGCATTTTCAACCCCAGGGGGTCTCTACCAATTTAAAGTTATGCCTTATGGATTGAAGAATGCTCCCGCCACTTTCCAGCACCTAGTCAATCATGTATTGGCAGGCCTGGAAGAGTTCCGTGTGGCGCACCTGGATGACATTGCTGTCTACAGCTCCTCCTGGGAGGACCACATGGAACACCTGGAGTAGGTGTTGGTGAGGATGCAGGGGGCCAAGCTGACCATCAAGGCAACCAAGTGTCAAGTTGGGCAGTCCTCTGTTGTTTATCTTGGACATCAGGTGGGTAATGGGAAGGTTCGCCCCATGGAGGAGTTGGCCTAACGGCTAGGGCGCTCGACCTCTGACCTGGGGATCTGGGTTCGAGTATCGGTAACGACGCCAAAAATCTCCTGTGAGTCTGGGCAAATCACTTAATCTCCCCGTGCCTAAAAATGAATGTGTGTCCGTCCTCATGTAACGTAACTGGTGCTATGTAAAGCGCTCTGATACCTGATTCGGTTCGGGTCTAGTTCGCGCTATATAAAACTCTGCACAAAAAAAAAGTCCAGGCGGTGCTGGACTGGGAGACTCCCACTACTCAGACCCAGGTAAGGGCCTTTCTTGGCCTTACTGGTTACTATCGGAACTTTGTAGCAAACTATGGGACCATTGTTGCTCCATTGACAGCCCTGACCTCTAAGAAGCAGCCCAGGAAGGTGATCTGGACTGAAGAGTGTCAGAAGGCAATTGATGAATTGAAGACTGCACTATGCAATGCACCTGTGTTGAAGGCCCTTGATTACAGTCAGACCTTCATTGTGCAGACAGATGCTTCAGACAAGGGAGTTGGGGCAGTTCTTGCCCAGCTCAATGAAAAGGGAAGGGAGCATCCGGTGGCCTTCATCAGCCACCGACTACTCCCCAGGGAGCAGAACTGGTCTGCAGTGGAAAAAGAATGCTTTGCCATAGTGTGGGCCCTTCGAAGATTCAGGCCTTACTTGTTTGGTGCAAGGTTTGTGGTTCAGACAGCTCACAAGCCCCTCAAGTGGCTCATGGCAATGAAGGGGGAGAACCCAAAGTTGCTCAGGTGGTCCATATCTCTGCAGGGACTAGATTTTACTGTGGATCACAAAGCAGGCTTATAGCACGGTAATGCAGATGGACTTTCCCGCCGGTTTATTCAATCAGATGATCGGTCTTCACCCACTGGGAAGTAAGTACCGGCCATTCTGATCTGGGGAGGGCATATGTTGGGACGGGAAGTCTCCTGCATGTCTCTGGAGAGAGTGCTTCCCCTGCCTTATGCTAATCTCCAGGCAAGTCACTCAAAAGCTACTGTATAGTTTCTAGATCCCTAAATCAGTGAGCATGACAATCATACATGTCCACTGAGGGACTCCCTGTTTACATGGATTGAGACCCTAGAGCTTGGCTCTGAGGTCGAGGGGGCATGCCTAGTTCATCCCTATTTTTCAGAGAGTGACTACTGCCCTCTCTATTAAGGCTGTGGTAGACTGACAGTAGTGGCAGCAATAAATCTATAGTCAGGAGGGGTGAGTCCCTAGGCACCCTCCTGACCAAGTCTGTGCAGTTTGCTATGCCTGTGGGCCTGTTGCTTTTGTCTGACTGATGTATGTTTGAGAGCCCGTGGGTGCACAGGGGAAAAATGGGGATTTGAGCCAGTGTGAGGAATGCGAGCTTTTCTGCTGGACATCCCAGCTCCCCCGTCCCCCTCCCTATTTCCTTGGAAAGGCCTGGTGGGCTGGGTTAGACACTCAGCTCTTTTCTGGGTTTAGCTGCACTAACTTTGTGGAGAGGACCCTCCCACGCTGGTCAGGGCCTCCTGGGCTGGAGTTAATTAAAATTCCTCTCTAGGGAGTTGCACATCCTGATACCAGGAAGGGACCTGGTGCATGCTTTACCCATGCATTGAACACGCGGTGAATGGTTTGTGATTGGAGGTGTATTCAGGATGCAAAAGTAGCAGACCCTCTGATTGGATGAGCCTATCAATCAGAGGTGATAAAAGTCTGGCCTGAGTGGTCAGCTGCTGTTCAAAGACTGGTCTATGACAGAGAAGATAACCAGGCACGAACCTGCAGTGTGAAGACAGGAGATAAGTCTCTGTTCACTGCGTCTGAAAGGAAGGCATCAGCAACATTAAGGACCAGCTGTTCTGTGAGGCTTGGGGGAGCCTGCGCTTTGGACCAAGGAAATTACAGACAGCTGCCCAAGGTGTGGAAAGGAAGCTCGTGGCACATCACCCAAGGTGTGGAAAGAAGCTTGCGGCACATCAAGAAAAGCTGGTGGAAAAAGCTTGCAGCACATGACGAGAGCCAGAGAGGAGGTTGCTTGATTCTAGTCTTTGAAGGTGAGATCAAATCCGCTCTAGGCTCCTCCCTTGCGCTGTACAAGCAGTACCTGGGAATAGAGGCCAGTGAAGCTGGCCCACACCTTTCTTTTTGTGATCTCTGAGGGTATCAGGGTGAACTGGCACTCTGTCCAGCCACTAGCCTCCTACAGCTAGCCAGTGGCTACTGGACTAGTGGGACTCCAGTAAACTGTGCCAAGACATCCGGCACCTGTGATCAGATCCCTGACACCACTAGAGCGGTGTCCTCACTCACAATGGGAGGGCAGTTCTGTTGCTTTGGGTGGGGGGTTATGGGGCTGATCACAACACAAACATTTGACTTCACATCATATGCTGAAACTATATCTTTTCAATACAAAGTTTGGTATCAAGGCTCTAGTGAATGAGAGCAGCCCTGTGTAACATGATCTGTAATATGCAATGCTTACTGTGTATTTTCATGTTAACTGTGTTTTTATAGTGCTTGGCGTCTAGGCGCTATAATACTGTTTGGGGTCAAAACTCTGTCCCAGAGGGTGGTAGAAACATCTGGTTTTCACTGTTTATCCTAGTTTTATGTGTAGAATAATTATCTTATGTGTATTAAAGTACTTTTCTTTTATAAAAAGTAAAGCACTGACTGGACATTGAGTTTATCAGCTGGTGGTACGGTTTACACAGTATTCTGAATGTCTAACCCCACCTCACCTCCTTGAGTAAGCCTTGGACTGCTCTGTGTATTGCTTCCCTGAGAGAGTCAAGTGCTGGAGAGGAGTACTTGGTTATCCAGTTTTGGGTCCCTTAGTACTGAGGCCCCAGGACACCAGTGAGGGAACACTCCATTTGATGCGATTGGAGCGCAGTTACCCCTGAGTGCCCTGGTGCCCAGGAAGCCGGGTCTAACATTGGTGGCAGCGGTGGTATCACTAGACTTTAGGCTCAGTGGACACTGAGGCCAGTTGATAATTCCAGCAGGCGATCTGGACTGAAGAGTGTCAGAAGGCATTTGATGAATTGAAGACTGCAATATGCAATGCACCTTCATTGTGCAGACAGATGCTTCAGACAAGGGAGTTGGGGCAGTTCTTGCCCAGCTCAATGAAAAGGGAAGGGAGCATCCGGTGGCCTTCATCAGCCGCCGACTACTCCCCAGGGAGCAGAACTGGTCTGCAGTGGAAATAGAATGCTTTGCCATAGTGTGGGCCCTTCGAAGATTCAGGCCTTACTTGTTTGGTGCAAGGTTTGTGGTTCAGACAGCTCACAAGCCCCTCAAGTGGCTCATGGCAATGAAGGGGGAGAACCCAAAGTTGCTCAGGTGGTCCATATCTCTGCAGGGACTAGATTTTACTGTGGAACACAAAGCAGGCTTACAGCACGGTAATGCAGATGGACTTTCCCGCCGGTTTATCCAATCAGCTTATCAGTCTTCTCCCACTGGGAAGTAAGTACAGGCCATTCTGATCTGGGCAGGGCATATGTTGGGACGGGAAGTCTCCTGCATGTCTCTGGAGAGAGTGCTTTCCCTGCCTTATGCTAATCTCCAGGCAAGTCACTCAAAAGCTATTTTATAGTTTCTAGATCCCTACCTCAGTGAGCATGACAATCATACATGTCCACTGAGGGTCTCCCTGTTTACATGGATTGAGACCCTAGAGCTTGGCTCTGAGGTCGAGGGGGCATGCCTAGTGCACCCCTATTTTTCAGAGAGTGACTACTGCCCTCTCTATTAAGGCTGTGGTAGACTGACAGTGGTGGCAGCAATAAATCTATAGTCAGGAGGGGTGAGTCCCTAGGCACCCTCCTGACCAAGTCTGTGCAGTTTGCCATGCCTGTGGGCCTGTTGCTTTTGTCTGACTGATGTATGTTTGAGAGCCCGTGGGTGTACAGGGGAAAAATAGGGATTTGAGCCAGTTTGAGGAATGTGAGCTGTTCTGCTGGACATCCCTGCTCCCCCGTCCCCCTCCGTATTTCTTTGGAAAGGCCTGGTGGGCTGGGGTAGACAAACAGCTCTTATCTAGGTTTAGCTGCACTAACTTTGTGGAGAGGACCCTCCCCCACTGGTCAGGGCCTCCTGGGCTGGAGTTAATTAAAATTCCTCTCTAGGGAGTTACACAGCCTGATACCAGGAAGGGACCTGGTGCATGCTTTACCCATGCATTGAACACGCGGTGAATGGTTTGTGATTGGAGGTGTATTCAGGATGCAAAAGTAGCAGACCCTCACCCAAGGTGTGGAAAGAAGCTTGCGGCACAACAAGAAAAGCTGGTGGAAACAAGCTTGCAGCACATGACGAGAGCCAGAGAGGAGGATGCTTGATTCTAGTCTTTGAAGGTGAGATCAAATCCCCTCTAGGCTCCTCCCTTGCGCTGTGGGAGCCTGTACAAGCAGTAACTGGAAATAGAGGCCATTGAAGCTGGCCCCCACCTTTCTTTTTGTGATCTCTGAGGGTATCAGGGTGAACTGGCACTCTGTCCAGCCACTACCCTCTTACAGCTAGCCAGTGGCTACTGGACTAGTGGGACTCCAGTAAACTGTGCCAAGACATCCGGCACCTGTGATCAGATCCCTGACACCACTAGAGCGCTGTCTTCACTCACAATGGGAGGGCACTTCTGTTGCTTTCGGTGGGGGGTTATGGGGCTGATCACGAACATTTGACTTCACATCATATGCTGAAACTATATCCTTTCTATACAAAGTTTGGCATCAAGGCTCTAGTGAATGAGAGCAGCCCTGTGTAACATGATCTGTAATATGCAATGTTTACTGTGTGTTTTCATGTTAACTGTGTTTTTATAGTGCTTGGTGTCTAGGCGCTATAATACTGTTTGGGGTCAGAACTCTGTCCCAGAGGGTTGTAGAGACTTCTAGTTTTCACTGTTTATCCTAGTTTTATGTGTAGAATAATTATCTTATGTGTATTAAAGTACTTTTCTTTTATACAAAGTAAAGCACTGACTGGACATTGAGTTTATCAGCTGGTGGTACGGTTTACACTGTATTCTGAATGTCTAACCCCACCTCACCTCCTTGAGTAAGCCTTGGACTGCTCTGTCTCGCTACCCTGGGAGAGTCAAGTGCTGGAGAGGAGTACTTGGTTATCCAGTTTTGGGTCCCTTAGTACTGAGGCCCCAGGACACCAGTGAGGGAACACTCCAGTTGATGCGATTGGAGCGCAGTTACCCCTGAGTGCCCTGTTGCCCAGGAAGCCGGGCCTAACAATTGCCATCAACTGAAGGAAAATAAAACCAAGGAAAATAAACTTTAGATCTGTAATCTTTGAATGCCTCTTTCATAAAGGTAACTTCTCCACAACCATTGGCGAGCCCTTGTCTAGTCAAGTGTAGAGTTACTGCTTGCCTGCAATTCACATGGATAACTTCTGGCTATGCCATATTTAATTAATGGATTCAATGGGGGCGCTAGAGGGCGCCAGGCAAGATGGCCGCACATATGTGAGGCTCCGCCGGATCAGATCGACATCCTGCAATTATCCTGTAAATTCGCCTCGGTGAGGAGACCAGAGCTGTGGCAAATAGCGGAGTGCTGCTTGATGCTTGATCGGCGCCGGCGATTTGGCTGCCCGGACTGTCCCTGGGGCTGGAAGCGGCTAGCGAGCTGCCGGCTGGAAATCCGCCATTGTGAAGTCTGCGAACGGAGGCTGTTTCAGAGGACTGCGGTGGAGCGGGACCTTGGATACTGAGACTGCGGTGACTTCCTGCTGCTTGGACGTTGCCTAGGTGGTTGGAACTGCCGGAGAAGAGCGGCCGGTCGGCGGTGGAGATAGCGGGCAGGCAGGACTCGGTCCGTCTCCCGCCGGTTGTGGTGAGTGGGGTGGCGGACTGGGACAGCCCGCGGCTGCGGAGGTGGCGCTGGGCCGTGCTAGGCCGCGCCGTGCGGACTGTGGCCGGTGGGGGCGGGGCGGGTCGGAGAGGGCCGGCAAGGGAAGCGCTACATACCGAAATGATTGCGGCCACCCTGGCAGAATATTGTCTGGAAAACATTATTTGGTAATCGCCTCTGCAATACTGGACGCGGGCTGTGGGGCTGTGGTGCACATAACGAACACTACTATTTACAAGCGGCCATAAGGGATCGAGCTGAGACTGAGTGGGCTGTGTTTTATGATAGCTGTGACTGGTGTGACTAGAGCCTGCTGAGGAAATCGGTGAGTCAGTGGCTAAGGGCACAGCGGCCTGGAGATACACGGTTGGTGCCCTAGAGGAAAGGTCTGGGCCTGAGGTGTTTGCCGTTTGCAGAGGGGCACACGGTCGAGTCAACTATAAGTGCGCTCTCTACTTTGGACTCCGGGGTGCCGTATAAATTGTGCTGCTACTGTAGGGGACACTGCTGTGTGGGCCGAGACATGGGTAGAACTGAAAGAAATCAGCCAAAGTTGGTGTTTGAGGCGAAAAAGGCCCCCATGTCTACTGCGCAGGAACCACCGGTCTCTGAGGCTGCTGGAGCAACGGGTGGCACGCCAAATTTGGAGGGGGTCCTTGTCGCTATGCAGAAGACTCTGCAGTCCATTGAGGGCACCATGGAGGCAGTTAATCACAGACTGGACCACATGGCCACCCAATTTGATAGACAAAATGAGCGGATGGGGGAGGTGGAACAGAGGGTGTCTGCTACGGAGGACGTCTTGACCACATTCTCAACGAAAGTGTTTAACATGGAGCGCGTCCTGGCAGTGATACAGGCCAAGAACGAGGAGTTGGAAGGGAGGTCCAGACGCAACAACATTCGCATCACGGGCCTGCCCGAATCCACAAATGTGGGTCGCATGGAAGACTTCATGGAACGGCTGATCACTGACATTTTTGGAGCTGACCAACTGTCTCGTGTGTTCATAGTGGAACGAGCGCACCGTTCTCTTGCTAAGACACCGGTGTCTGGGGCGGCACCGCGACCAGTTATTGCCCGAATATTGAATTATAAGGACAGGGACGTGATCCTTCGGCTGGCTCGTGAGAAAGGTACCATAGACTGGCAAGGCAGTAAACTAGAGTTCTATCCCGATTTTACTGTGGCGGTGCAAACGGCAAGAAAAGAATTTCAGGCTGTGAAACAACTTCTCAGGGCCGAGGACGTCCCGTACGCAATGCTCTACCCCGCCAGACTTCGGATTGGTCCGCCGTCCGATAATAAAATCTTCACCTCATCCAAGGAAGCTATGGATTATGCGAAAAAGCAAAAGAAAAGGAAAAGAGACGCAAATGCGGCGCAGAGCAGGGAAGAGGAAATTCTGGAAGAGACTGAGTGACTGGATGTCTTTGGACTGCACAGACATTGCCTGTTGCATGGTGTGCTGCGGCAGAGATGATCACATAGATGAACACTATTCTCGAGTTTGGATGTTGAGTTCTGCGTGATTACTATTTACAGGAGAAGCCTGGACTGGAAGAACGTATTGGGAGGCTTCTTCGTACACTGGTTGAAGGGATATGACGTTTGAGTGACCTGTCATTGTATTTGCTTATGGTGCTTCATGATGTTCACCCGCTGGATTCAGAATGGATGTGCGCCACTATGGCTCCTGTGTCGGAGGGATGGAACATGGGCAAGGTCACTGTCTGGCATTGCGTAGTTATGATCACTGCTGGGTGGCTGTGAATAACACCAGGGACTGTTACCGGATTTACAGCTGATGTCTTCTATTTTGTATTATGGGTCGTGGGGCTTGGTTCACTGGGGCGGAAGGTTGACTGTCTATCTGATCCCCTTCTACTACACTTGTTAGTGGAAGTTGGGCACCTCTACGCCCCCGCTTATGGGAGTTCCCCACAATATGCTTCGAATAGGGGTTTTGGTTGGGAGGTTGGGGGGTCGGGGAAGGCTTTGGCAGGTTGGGGGAGCTGAAGTGGGTGGGGGTGGATGGGGGAAGTTCAAAGGTTTCAGATGGATACGTCGTTATGTGTGGGTGTGTGCGACGGGGAGGGCTGTGATTTCGTAACAAGGGTTGATGCTACGTGACGCTATATGGATGATGAATATACTTTACTGTTGCTGGGTTGCTCCTGGATTGTCAATTACTGTTGGGAGGTGGGCTATATGTGCAAGCTGATGGAATATGACATGTACGGACTTTATGGCTAAGAGTGGGAAGATCTGTTGGATAACGTGGAATGTGCGGGGTCTGAACAGACCGCAGAAATCTAGACAAATGCTGTCCTTTCTTTCTAAACATGGGGCGCAGGTGGTCTTTATTCAGGAGACACACCTCCGGGGGAAAGCAATTGAAACCGTGGCTAAGCAATGGGCGGGAGTGCGAGTGGCAACGGACTACTCATCCTATGCACGTGGGGTCATGATTTTAATCAGGAAAAATGTGCAGTTTGATTTGATGTATAAAGATGTCGATACTGAGGGCAGATACATTATACTGCAGGGGAAACTATACGGCACGCTGGTAACGTTGGTGAATATCTATGGTCCGGATGTGGACGATCCAGATTTCTATGTTGAACTGTGGAACAAGGTGTATGCCCTGCCGCCGTCGGCTATTGTATGTGGGGGTGATTGGAATGTGACATTAGACACGCTGCTGGATAAAAAGGATGAGAGGCCGACTGTACATAGGAAAGCGGCGGATGCGGTGTGTGATGGGATGCGTGACTTTGGATTGGTGGATGTGTGGCGGTTGGGACATCCGGGAGTGCGAGAGGGCACTTGCTATACATCTGCCCATGACACTTGGTCGAGATTGGATTATTGGCTGGTTACCCGAGATATCAGTGGATGGGTCAAGTGTAGCGACCATTTACCCAGGACCTTGTCAGATCATGCTCCAGTGCTGATGGAGGTGGACTGGCCGTCGCACACCCCGGCACCATTCTCATGGCGCTTCAATCCGGGGATGCTGCACGATCTGGTACTGCGGGAGGACTTAAGAACCTGCATTGAAGAATTTTTTGACAGGAATGTGGGATCTGTGGAGAGTATGGGCACAGTTTGGGAGGCGTTCAATTCACGATTAGAGGTGCGTGTATTGGTATGCAATCTGAGGTGCTTAAATCGTTGAGAAACGCTATGAGTAAACTGGAGGAAGAGCTATTGATGTTGGAACGACAGCAGGAGCAATTCTCTACAGCTGCTAGGCTAGCAGAGATTCGAGAGAAAGTCACTGCTTATAACGACCTAGCTGACCAAGAGATTAACTTTTTGTCCAAGCGTTCCAAGGCGCGGTACTACAGTGAAGGGGGGCGCGCGGGACGGGGGCTAGCCGATAGAATTAGAGAACCGTGGGCGAGGCACTGCGGAGTTCAGGAAATAGTACATGAGGGTGACACTGTCACCAATGCTTCGGGTATCCTGGATTGTTTTGCGCAGTATTATGAGCAGATGTATAGTTTCAGGAACACGGCTGATGAGGAGGAATTGGCACGATACCTGGACGATGTCGCTCTAGTTTGGCTGTCCAAGGGGCAGCAAGATTTTTTAATGCATCATATTACGGAAGAGGAGTTTCGGGATGCGCTTTCTGCTCTGCCTAATGGCAAGGCGGCTGGCACAGATGGTTTACCGTCAGAATTTTATAAGGAATATGCTGATTTGTTGTTACCGCGGCTGGCGGCGGTCCTGGAGGACTCGTTGGAACGGGGACAGCTACCGGCCACAATGAGGGAGGCACTATTAGTGGCGCTGCTGAAGCCAGGCAAGCCGCCTAACCTATGCGAATCATATGGACCATTGTCTCTAATCAACACGGACGTCAAGATTATAGCTAAAGTGCTGGCGACCTGTTTGAGACTTATTCTACCGGTGATGGTCCTGCCTGACCAGTCTGGTTTTGTTCCCCTTCGCTCCACTGCTCACAACCTGAGAGCTCTGTTTGCGATTCTGCACCTTCTCAAACCGGAACTTCCCGCGGTGGCGGTACTGCTGGATGCAGCCAAGGCATTCGACTCTGTGGCTTGGAGATATATGCTGGCGGTGCTGCACCGGATGGGTGTGCCGTACTTTTTCACATCCTTAATAACTTTGTTATACACAAAACCAATGGCGCGGGTGAGGATTAACGGCCACGTTTCGGCGACGTTCGGTATCCAGAGGGGTACTGGGCAGGGGTGTCCTCTTTCGCCCCTGCTTGTTGCCCTTATGCTGGAACCACTGGCCTGCATTTTGCGGCAGAGGTACGCTGCTGCAGCGTTAAGGTTCCCGCTGAGGTCATTTGCAGTATCCATGTATGCGGACGACATGGTGCTGTATATCAGAGAACCGGCTCAGCATCTAGAGAGAGTATTGAGGGAGTTCATACGGTTTGAGCTTTTTTCTGGTCTCTCGATAAATTGGAATAAATCCATATTGCTGCCCCTTACTGACGCCACTATGCCCTTTCCGTTAGAATTTCCATTGGAATGGGCAGTGGAACCGGTGCGCTATCTGGGAATCTGGGTGCACAGGGATTGTACTGAAGTCCTACGAACCAATTACGGAGTGGCGATCTCGAAATTGGAAGACCAAGTGCAGAGATGGATTAGGCTGCCGCTATCATTTGCGGATAGGGTATCCATCATCAAAATGGTGGTGCTACCTAAATTTCTGTACTATTTTGTCAATGTGCCCATCATCCTGACGCCCCACTTTTTTGCACAACTGCAATCGTTGCTCATCACGCTGGCCTGGGCCGGGAAGAAGGCGCGGGTGAGCTGGGATGTACTAACGAAGCCGTACGACCTTGGGGGTTTTGCAGTACCGGATATGAAACTGTACTATCTCTGTGCGCAGGCTCACTTTGCTTCCTATTGGATGTCGGCACCACCATATACACCGCATGTAGCGCTTGAAGCTAGTGCAGTCACTCCGCGACCACTGAAGGCCATGTTAGTTAATCGTTACTCTGTGTTTGAGAAAGGGGAGGTGGACACGGTAAGTAGCACACATTGTGCCTGGCAAGAATTGGGCAAAAGGTCAGATAGATTGCCGTTGTATGCCCCGGATATGCCGCTGTTATATCATGCCGATATCTCGGTCACCAACGAAGTAGGAGCGCTCCAGCTTCTCCAAGGGGCTGGCATACATAACATGGGGAATGTGTTTCCTAATGCCAAGTTCTTTCAACTGCAGACTTTGTTGGATAACACGATTAATCCCACTATGGCCACATTCCTTTATGTTAGGCTACGCGCTGCACTGCGGGACTTGTATCCCTCCTTCCCGGACGAACCCCCAGTGTTAGGTGCCTTACAGTTACTGTATTCCTCTATGAATCGTGTGAAACTGGTTTCGCGCTTATATCGTGCCTCACAGGAGGATGAGGGCGGGGGTGGGGTATTGGCGAAAGCGAGATGGGACGCATGTTTGCCGGACCCGCTGACTGATGAGGAATGGACTGAATGCTGTTCTGGGACTGGTGGGTTTGCGGCCAATGGGAATTTCCGTCTCATTCACTATAAATATTTACAGCAATGGTATTACACACCAGCACAACTGTTGAGATATGGACTGCGGGACCACTCCAGATGTGTGAGATGTGGCGCAGAAAATGCTGACTTCATACACTTGGCGTGGGGCTGTGCTAAGGTATGCGAGTTCTGGATTGCGGTGACGAAGGCACTGACTGAGATGACTTCCGTTGAGGTGACTGCTGAACCGCGGTTGTGCTTGTTGGGTATTGCTTCTGGATTGCCAGTTGGAGCTCGGCGTCTGATAGTGTTGGCATTGCAGGTAGCCAAGCGCAGAGTGGCTGTGACGTGGGGCGGGAGAAGAGCACCTGATGTCAAGCTGTGGTTGCAAGACATGGCATATTGTCGTGATCAACTGACCTGCTACTATGAGGAATTGCCGGAAGCCTCAAGGCCTAGGGATGTGTGGGGTCCTTATACGATGTACATGTTGTCCAGGACGGAGGTGGAGGGGAGCCCCTAGATCAGGACTGGTGTGGAGGATGGCCTCAGATGAATGAGTGTGACAAGAGAGTGGTTCACCTTTGCAGGGACTGTTGATGGAGTAACACGGATGGTTCATAGCTCTACCGTCTTCGCGTTGTGATATTGGGACACGCCCTTTGTGTCGTTCTATGTACCGCACTGGATGCACATTTGAATACGACATTTGATGGAGTCAGATCTGAAACCTGGGATGTTAGATGGGGGGGATGTTCTATGGTTAAGTACTGTTGGGTTGCTTATGAAACGAGACTGCTTGCTCATTGAGTTAAAATCCTTACAAGATTCAGCTTCTGTATTGTCACCTGCTATTATTTGTATACTTACTGTGTGCGGAGATGATATCTTTTACAGGTGTTGAAAGACAGATGTCCTTTGCGGCCAGCCCGCGTCTGGGTTGTAGGCCTATGGCTGTGTTCTTGTACTCTGATCAATAAAAGTCTTTAATAAAAAAAAATAAAAAAATAAAAAATTAATGGATTCAAAAAAAGCAAAGCACTATAGAGAATAATACTTTTAAACAGTCAAGCTTGATTAACCTACATATCTGCATACATAGGTGCTACATATTAAGCGGAAGGTGGATAAACCCATTGTCACAAAGGATGTATCCATAGAGAGGTAATAAAGGAGCCTTGAGCATGTGTATGTAAATGACTCAGAGACCCACTAAATGGGTACCAAAACTAGAATGCTGTGCCCCATGTTATACAGTTCCTGCGGATCTAGTAGGACTGTGTATTTAGAACAACAAAACTTCATAATACAGAGACTGAGTCTTTTTTATCTAATCAGTTAATGTTGGTTTGTTTGGCTAGCTCACAGTACCATATCTAAACTGCTAACCTTACAGAGCTGTAGATATTATTGGTAACTTCAAGCATGACCACTTGGATTCCCAGGGAAATTGTGGAAAAAGATCTTACCCTTTCAATTTGTCACTTTTACATGCCCAAAGTGTCACAAAGAAATGATACAATAATGCATTTTCAAATGTTTATTGAAAAGCTCTAATCTTTTTAAATAAAACATAACTACAATTGTTAGAAAGACGAGACACATCATTGTTACAAGCATTATTAGAATGCTGAAAAGCACAAACAATTTAACCATGTTAATTGTTCATGGTGTTGCTAAGGTGACTCCTATCTATTGCTAATTTCTATTTGCTAAAGAGAGCTTGGTGAGAGTAACCATCTACCAGGCCTATCAGAATGGCCCAACCCCTTACCTTGGTGATGTATGTCAGGGTGCTGGTCTCAGTGCATTAACAAATGCACTTCCGTCTGAGTGTACAGCTATCTTCCTTCTCAGGATGAAGGTCAGGGACAGTGGAACTCCACCTCAGTCACAGCTCACACCAGTGTTCTATGAGGCCTTAGGTGGGATGTGAACCTCTCACATATTTCAACATGATTGCAGTTTAAATAATAAAATGGCAAGCTTATCACAATGTGCCAAAGTTGCCGAACAGTGTCTTACTTTGGGGAGAAATATCGCCAACAAACAAAAAATAGAAGAAAATAAAATGAAGCATCATGATCTCAGTTGTGCGACCCTGGAAATAAATGTGCAGACTACAGGTTGACAATGCTTATCAGAAATAAATGTGTGCATGGGTCATTCCCGCAGTAGGAAAACGTGAAAACCACCATTAGAAAAGTATGCTAAAATAAAAAGAAAAGCTAAAATAGAGACTAAATGTGAGCTACATAAGGTCCCAACTTCAACCAACTTTGTTCAGGAAAGACCATTTTTATCTTACAAGCTTACTTTTAGTGAATTTCTTTTCAATTTATTTATTTTATTTTAAGCCATAAGGACATTAGAAGAGTAGACCAAACAAAAAAATCTCTTTTGTAACAAAAAAAATGGGGGATAACAATAGGATTAATTAAAAAAAGGAAAGAGAGAGCCAATCATAGCCACGTTTATAAAGAAAAGAAAAGGAAAAAGGATAGGAAAGCAGAGAGAACTTATGTCATAGGACCATGAGTGAGAAACATGAGAGAAACCATCATAGGTAGACAACGCCTTATTGCTCCCATAGCCGATAAGTCCAAATCCATTTAAATGTAAGCCAAGAGCGCGGTCCTCTGGCTTTACCCAAAGCAAGTCCCATCTCGCAAACCTGTCAAAGTAAAACCCATAATTCATTAACACTAGGAGTGACATTATCTACCCAGACTCTTCCAACACATAAACGGGCACATGCGATAATAATAGTTGCCAGAAGACTCCAGTCACCAACAGCCTCACTTCCAATCCCTAGAAAAATGTATTTTCGGTAAGCTGAAAATTTGGGCCGAAAAGTGAACTAAGAATACTGGAGTCTCCACTTCAGAATCCGTCGAGCTTTGGAAAATTTATGAAGATATGCCTGAGGTCTGCAGCATATATCTGGCATTTCAGACAGAATGATTTTTCTGAATTACGAGAAGCCCACTTAGATATGACCTCAGGTGTGTAATACAGCATATATACAGCCTGATGCTGTTGCAGCTTTAAATTAACCAATGTTACCCCTTGGTTTAGTACTGCAATATGTCGGAATTTGTAAAGGAATTTCCTATGAGTTTGGCATTGTTAATAGCTTTTTACCATGTATGAAGAAAATCCTAACCTGTAGTTATTTTTTTAAGTTTTTTGCGAAAGGCCAAACTCGTCCTTAAGTGCAGTAATAAAAGAGCGGAACCCCTGTCCATCGTAGAGTTGGCTCAGTCGAGTGATACCCTTACATTGTTAGTCTTTTCCCAATGCAGTCCTGGAATATGTTGGGCAGCGTTAGATTACCCCATAGCACCTTGTAATGATGCTGCGCCGGAAGAAAGTATTGCTTACAAATGTCTAGCCAAATCCGATTTACATCTATGATTACCTTGAACTTTACCTATTTAAAATAGTTAGGGTCAGCAGTTTTATACAGCATAAACCCCACTGTTGGACCACAAGGGGGCTGATATCATAGCAAAGTTGGACCAGCATCCAGTTCACAGAGTAAGCCGCGGAGCCGACCAGCAAAGGAAGCCCAAAGATAAAGGATTAAGCCTGGGAGCTTAAAACCCCACTGTGCATATGTTAATCTCATAAACTTGAGAGCCCACAGAGCATGCCCATATGAAGCTACCTATGACACTATTCAATTTCTTAAAGAATAACGAAGAGACCCACAATGGTTTTGAATTAAATACATTTAGAAATTTGGGGAGGATACTCATTCCTATGACGTTACACCTCGTATAAATACTTAGCAGATGCCAGCTAAGCAGCATAGCCAAAACTGTTTTCACGATGGAGTCGTAGTTTAGTGTTACAATATCATTGACCTGACTACAGATACATACCCCAAGAAAAGTTGCGGTCTGGGTGACCCCTAATGTTGTAGGAAAGAGATTACTTTTAGTGAAACTATCACTCCCTGTGGCTATTTGAAAAATGTAAAATCTTTTGTGATATACAGCATAAAATCAGTTTATATGCTGATGATGTAAGTATGATCCTCTCAGACTCCGTGGCCTCAGTCCCCGCTGTGATAACGATTATACAACAATTTGAAAATGCTTCTGGGTTCAAGATGGGCCTACAACAATCTCAGATTTTAAACCTGTTGACACATTCATCTTATGAGACTCAACTATAACAGCAATATCCAATTCACTGGACTAGAAATAGCATCCAATATCTAGGGGTCACTTTGACTCCATTGTCAGTCACAACTTGGTGATAAAACTATGACCTACTGATAAGGCTGCTGCAAAAAGATGTGCAGCCTTGACACAGGAAAGGGCTTTACAGCTTGTGAAGTATGACTCCAAACTCCAAATGATTTCCAAGTTTTTATTCAGTAATGAACATCGATAGTTAAGCAGCTTTCCTTCAGTCCTCCTCGAAGCAAACAGTCCGGTCATCTGACCAAACAGTCTCGAGTACAACTGAATGAGCTGGAATGCACATTGAACATAAACACACTAGGAATACATTCCTCGTGCTACAGCACGAGTTATACAATTCTATAAACAATAATCCTCGAGCTACTGCACGAGATTAAGGAAACACAACACAGCAGTATAGTGAGAAGGCACATTTACAAACTAGTGTAGATAGGGGATTGAGTCTGACAAATATCTTGAAAAACTACCACGCAGCTCAGATATGTGACGTAGTAGAGTGCCTCTGAGAAGAAAGCGAGAAACTCTGGCGTTTTATGGACTGGACAATTGTGGGTGTGCTCTTGTGGAGGGCCCCATGGTTGGCCATATGGTGTAGACTATGGGGCCTACATTTGCCTCTGATAATGGAGGTGACTCAAGCAGCATGGGACAATAAAGACAGTTCACTCTACACGCTCTTCCCCATTCACTCCGTTTGTGGGCAACACTGACTTCGACCCGGCAGCCAGGGTAACTCAGTTCGCAATATGGCAAAAATAAAATTGTCAGTGTACAAGGGGCTTGTTTGACATGGAATGATTGAACAGGTTATAGTGTAACATGATGGAACACGAGAGACATAGATACTTTCAAATTTGGCATTGGGTGCCCTTAGAAAGTAGCAAACTGCACTGTGACATCCTTTGAAAAATAGATGATAGGTAAATATGGGGACAAACATACTCTTTCAGAGATATACCAATACTTATGATGGAACAACGGAGAAGAGAAAACACCAGGTCAGACCAGATGGAAGAGAGATTTGGGTCATAACCTTACACCTAAAAAATGGTCCTCCATTTTTCAAAGACAAGAATTAAGGAGTCCTGGTGAGGTGGCGGTCATCAATGCACCCTTCTTCACCTACTATGGCACTGCTTGAACTCACAAAATGCTTGGCAGAGGTACTGGATGATACTGACTCCATGCTAGGAACCGAACTATTAAGATTCCTCGTATATGTAGTCTTGGGCGTCCCGGACCACCTATCCTACCCTCTTAGGTCACCCAGAAGTAAAATAACAGTTCCCTTTACCGCAGCAAAGCAGGATATATTGGCCGCATGTGTGACAGTTTAAGAGCTCAATCAAAAAACATTAATTCATATGAAATAGGATTTTCTGGTGATGGAAAGAATCACCATGAATCCGGAACAAAGGGTTAGGTATTTGAAACTTGCTGGGGATCTTTCTCATTGCTCCTCTCAACTGAATTTAAGGAACTTTGTAACCCCAAATACCTTAGGCTATTTAAATTATCAGCATGGGCAGTAGGAGTCATGGTGGGATACTAGCTGAAGAGATGCAATATCTGGGGCCAGATGTAGGTCGGTCGGTAACTGCAGAAAATCGGTATTTTCGGCCGTTACCGACCGGTAATTCAGAAATGGTATGTAGGGCCCTGATTTTTACAGAATGGGTAAATTTACCGATCGGTAAATTTACCGATTCTGTAAAATACCGAATCAGTATTTTTACCGATTCGGTATATTTGAGATGTAGGTGGGACTTTTCTGAGTCCCACAAGCCTTACAGAATCGGTATTTTACCATCAAATCCAATTTGATGGTAAAATACCGATTCCGGTGTGCATGCACATGTGTGCATGCACACCTCTGCCATATGACAGGCAGACCTGCCCTTGGGGCATGTATGCCTGCCACATGGCACCCGAGCCTATTTTTGGGGTGCCAGAGGGTGTCAAAGTGACACCCCCTGCACCCTTGCTAAAATCGGTAATTACCAATTCTGTAATTACAGAATCGGTATTGCCCATTGATTCCTATGGGCTTCACAGCCCATAGGAATCAATAGGAAATACCGATTCGGTATTTCCAGATTCGGTAAATACCGAATCTTAAAGATTCGGTATTTACACATCTGGAAATACCTACATCTCCCCCCTTCATATTTACCACTTCTTAAATACCGAATCGGTAAAATTCAGTATTTAAGAAGTGGTAAATAAGAATTACCTACATCGGGCCCTAGGTTCCTAGCCTGAGGGAGTCTATATAAATCATGTGTTGATGTAACAGCATCTACTGATAATGTATTCATCTGGTAACTAACTTGTTGATAGCTGTGACTAGGTGAGCAGTGTGGGAGGAGGGAAGGGGAAGGTAGGACTTAATATTGTTCTGTATTGTTCTGTTCAGGCGAAATATGCCCTAAAGTACAGTTGTACTCCACTTAGGTCTAGAGGTTCCAACAAGGTACCAAACTGAGGTGAATCGTGAGGCCAGAGTTTGAATTTGCAGTTCCAAATAACCCACATCTATATCTTAAGGGACTTTAAGATTTGTCATATTCCTCTGGTTCAGCTCATAATCAAATTCCAGCCTTTTTTCCACCCCATATTTATTCATGCTAATTACTCTACTCCCCAGCACAGGGATCAAAGGCCACCCCACACAGTAGGGCAAATAACAGTGCCTGATTCAGTTCCTGTGAAAGGAAAGGAAGGGGTGAAATCTGGATTCAATAATTATCTTGTCACAGTGCACCTGGGCTGGGACAGCCTAGGCCCACTGGAACAAAGGGGCATCACAGACCTCTGGAGCCAACACAGGATGGGCTTGCCATTAAAGTTTTGATGTGACAGGATCAAGCAGCTGTGTTATCAAGAGGCGAAGCTGCGGTTCTCAGATGAGCTTTTACCAGAGACAACTTGAAGTTGCCATTTTGGATTTCCCCAGAATGATGTGTAGGAGGCTTAGGACAGAGGTGGCATGGTGATGTGTTATTCTAGATTGCCCAAGGGGTATCCCTAAAATGTTCCATCCCCACTTAAAATCCCCTTTATGGAGAAACTGATAAGAACATCTTGGATCTGGGAGTGACAACAGCAGAAGGATGCCCATCTTAATGGAGAAGTCACCTGATGCCCTACAAGAATAGACTAAAGACTTTGACTCCTGCTGACCCCCAGGACTAGAAGAGATCTCTTTAGGGCCAGTGGCGATGTTTCCCTTATGCCCCCTGAGGACCCGTTGAGGGGAAGACCTGGACTCCACTTCCACCTGGGTTCCCTTCAACATGCCAGAAGGCTCTGGGGCATGTGAAGTGTGGCAAGGAGGGTGTTTTGCTGGCTGGTTGTGGAGGGGCTGCCTGAGATGCCCCCAACAGCACGAGAGAAGTTCCAGATGCTAGGCAGAGGACAGGTCTGGTGCAGAGTATCCATAAATCTATATCCGCACACAATGGTCCATTTTAGAGGCCAGGACACCTAAAGAATATTCAATGGCTAGGCATTGAATATAGGAGCTAAATGAGCCAAAGGAAAATGGTGATAGGGGGACAAAGTTATTCTGTTTTGAAGAATTGCCCTTGAAAAAAAAAACGATGAAGAATGGGCAGATAGCACACCGCAGCAAAATCCTCCAGGACTGGGATGTGTCCTGGGGGCTGATGCAAACACATCTATTAATTTTTAAATGGGAATAGTTGTTTTCCTGGGGCCCATTCCCTAGAGGCTATTATGGCCTTGGTGGCACCATTCCAGACCAGGTGCAAGTGTGTAACCCTATGCAATGAAGTCCTGGGGATGGTCACTTGTATTCAATGTAACAGAGACCAATTTCACCGGTGCCAATACCACCAATGCAATCATACAATATGAATACCATCACACAATATCACACCATCACCAATACCTCCACTATACCATCACCATTCCTATTAATAACATTACAGTCATTACCATCACCCATACCACACACCACCAATACAAACCAAATACCAAAATCACCAATAACATCACAAACACCATCTAACCCACTACCACCACTAATACCTCTGCTACCACCAATAAGACTACCACCATCAATATCAACATCATCAATATCACTTTATACTACCACCACCACATAAACCAGCACCACCACCAGACACCACAAATGTCATCACTAATACCACAAATACTAAACCTACACATACCAACACTGCCCTCAATGCTATCTTTTCCACCAATACCACTGGCACAACCACCCCATATACCATAACCAATAGCATCACTACCAATACCACCAGTACCATTAGCTTCCATATTCTCACTATACCACTTCCAATACCATATCTCCACCAATACAATACTGCATCACCAATATCACCGATACCACTAATCCCACCACCTTAAATACTACTTTCCCCACCGCCAATAAAACACCACCAACACTATCACCACCAACAATAATAAAGATTTGTTATGGCTTTAAAGTGGTATCGCATAGAGATGCCATTTCTGCTTTACCTGTGTTTGCATGTGTAGCCCCTTTACTCACCCACCCTTATAGAAAACTGGTGATACAGGCATCAATCCTAAATAGATTAGACTACTGCAACTCCTTGTTACTAAGTAGTTCTGAATACCTCCTCAAATGACTCCAGAATTTCCAGGTGTTGGCAGCTAAACTAGCGCTAAATAAAGTGAGAAAGGACTCAGCCTCAGAAACACTACACAAACCGGTAAAGGAAAGGTTCATGTTTAAGGCACAATGCATCACCAATAGGGCAGAAAATGGCACAGGACCTATAGCCCATCAACACATGACTAAGCTATATAAACCCTCTAGAACTTTAAGATCATCCCAGGCTGCTCGCATATCTACTCCCTCCTTTAGGAAAACAAGAGTAGGAGGCAGAACCATCCAAGTACAAAGTGCAAGCCTCTGGAGAAACTTCCTCTCTCCCTTAGAACAACTCAAACTTGCTGAGCTTCAGGAAGGACCTGAAAACTTGTCTCTACCCCTGGAAATAGATACATGCATCCCAAAAATGCCTGATTCCTCTTCCCTTCAATGCCCGCTGGGTGATTTTCGCACTTTACCAATTCAAAATATTAAAATAATAATAGCATCGAACCCTCACTTATTGGTAATAGCTAACATGTGTTTACTTTAACAGCTAGACCCTGATATAACATAATACAATTTTTACTGTGATAAAATTGTTATATTTGTTTTGCTATAACATTGCAAATAATAATGTAAATGGCAGACAGAAGAAAAACAATAGAGTTGTATAGAGAGAGGGAAGAACATAGCAGATAAACAGGCAGGGGACAGGCATGCTCACTCAGAAAGACACATACACAACTGGACAGGCAGAGAGGTAGACAGGAGAGAGAGGTTTGTAGACAGAGAGATAGACAGGTAGTAGGCAGATAAATAGAGGCATCATTAGCTAGTTATTGTTTTACATTGTGTTGGTTAGAAGATGGATAGCTAAACGGATTTCAGTGACTTAATTATTGTGTGGTTTAAACTACACCTATGGCCATAATATATATCCAGCGCATTTTCCTTGATTGCATCAGGCGCACCTTTTAAAAGGTGTGACCGGTGCAATCAAGGAAAATGTGCCATATTAGGGTGAATGCACTGCACCCAAGGCAGCCAAGAACTTGAGCTGCCTTGGGAGCTGCGCATTCATGTGAAAAACAGAGCGGCTGCAGAGAAGCTGCACTATTTTTTCATAGTGCAGGTTGCCTTCTAGGTCGCAAACTGTTAGTGCACCCCCTGAGAGCTTCTTTGCCTCTGAGCCCACATCTGTAATGCGGCAAAGGTGCAGAGGCAAAGGAATTCCCTCATTTGCATGTGGCAACGCCCCCATGCAAATGGGGAAACTCCTTCTTGAGAAAGTGCTGGCACTGTATGTGTGCCTGCGGTTTCAGTATAACTGAAGGGGATGCACAAGCATCTGCAGCCACTTCTGCAATACCACACTGCAGCGGGGGCGCGCAAAGCGTGCGCAAACACCCGCCGCGCTCCCGGGACAGTTCAATAATATGGCCCCTAATGTTCCACTATACTCATTGTTTGCAGACTAGTCTCCATAACTAGTAGCACAGAAAACAGAAACTCTGGAGAATGTGGATTTCTATTTTCTCGATAGTCAGTTGTAGGAAAGTTTGATTACTTTGTTTATTTTGACGCCCGAACCTTCCTCTCCGCGGCAAGGTTTCGGTGCAGATGAGACGAGGGAGATTATCAGGTAGGTCATGTGAATTAGTTCACGACGCTGTCACTGCAGAAAAGGGATGTGCTGTAGACTCAATTGATAGCACTTTTCCCATGACAGAGGCAAACTTGGATCAAATGTGGCTTCAAACAGTAGATCAAGTACTGTACTGTAGTTCAACTCATTTCGCTTCTGAGCAGGACAGACTGACGTATTTGAAGTGACAGGCCATTTACTGCACACTACAGAAGTAGATAAATTGAATTCTTCAAATTCCATATGACACCGTAAATCACAATCTCATGGCATACCTTTCAGCCAACTTTAAAAAAAGAAAAAAAAGTTCAAAACAAGTACGAAACGTCTGGGGTCAGAAAACCAAATATAGACATGTTTTCCAAAATTCTCTCACGCAGCATACACGACAACATACGTCCTCGTTCACATCGGCATAGAAGCAGATATCTAAATGTGGAATGAGCTGCTCTCCCAAAGAAAAAGCCTAACGTTTGATATAAGCTATCCAGGCTGTGTCTCTTAAACACATATAACGCTTTAAGTTCCTGCCAACAAGATCGGCAATGAACCTTGTCATATTTAAAGCGCTGAACTCACTGAAATTTGTTGCAGATTTGGCACGGCAATGACAACCAGCAATTAGCGATACCGTGAGTTGGTATAATTAGTCCGAGTTTCGGGCCTCCATATATCGCATAACCCATTAATTACACACATTCGCTGCTCCTAATATCTTGAAAATTCTGTTTAGATATTTGTTCATGATTTGCAGTAGGTGGTACTTGACGAAAACCGAATGAGGAAAACCTGTAGGAAAACCTGTATGTTTTGAAATTTTGGCCAACTCATTGTCTCGATCTGGTTGCACATGGGACTTAGCTGCTTAATATTTAACGTCTCTATATTGATTCAGTCCTCATTTTATTCTCCTCAACCCACCCCTTCTCTCTTCTTTTCCTACTGTCTCCCCCCTCTCCCTCTACCCTTTTTCTCCCCTATCTTTCAACCGTCCCCATCTACCTTACCCATCCCTTAATTACTCTATTTCCTCAATTACCATCTAACTGAAATGCCTTATCCCATGCTAGTTTTTATTCACTCTGTAATTTTGTTTTATTTTGTTTCAAGATGTTTATCTTGTTTATCTGTCTGGAAAGCGCTCTGATACTCCTGGGTCCAGTAGCGCTATATAACACCTTTTTAAATGAATAAATAAATAAAGTTATCCAGATTAGCATAATTAAACAACGTATACTCATTCCAATTTACACCTACAAAGTTTTGACATCGGAGCTTTTAGTGCCACTAAACTTAATATGGAGAGACAAGCCCGATTATAATACTCGTTCTCATCATTTATGTTATTACGGGCCCGATGTAGGTAAATCTAATTTACCACTTCTAAAATACCGAATCATACCGATTCGGTATTTAAGAAGTGGTAAATTAGAGGGGGGGAAATGTAGGTAATTCTGAATCAGTAAATACCGATTCTGTAAATACCGAATCGGTATCCCCCATTGATTCCTATGGGCCTTAAGCCCATAGGAATCAATGTGGAATACCGAATCGGTATTTACCGATTCGGTAATTACCTATTCTTGCAAGGGTGCAGGGGGTGTCACTTTGACACCCTCTGGCACCCCAATTACAGGCATGTGTGCCATGTGGCACACAGACATGCCCTAAGGGCATGTCTGTGTGTCACATGGCACAGGTGTGCATGCACAGATGTGCATGCACACCTGGATTCGGTATTTCACCACCCAATTGGATTGGGTGGTGAAATACCGACTCCTAAAGGTCTGTGGGACTCAGAAGAGTCCCACCTACATCTGGTAGGTACCGAATCCGTAAAAATACCGATTCGGTATTTTACAGATTCTGTAAATTTACCGATTCGGTAAATTTACAGAATCTGTAAAATCTGGCCCCCTACATCTCAAGATGCCAAATACCGGTCGGCAACTGCCGATTTCGGCCGTTTCCGACCGGTATTTGCCACCTACATCGGGCCCTCAGTTTCTAATGTCTGTTAGAATACTACCTTCCCTCTTCTTTCCCTCAACTATTCCTTTTCAATCCAAATAACAGACTTATATGTCCACCACTCAAATTAATTTCATATTTCCTGTTCTAATTCTCCACTAATCCTGTTTGGGTTCCGGAGTAGCGTGCTACATGCCGAAAAGGGCTTCAACATCTCATTAGGGGTAGCAAGCGCTATATAAATGCAAACTTTTTCCCTCTTCTATCCCTCCACTATCCTTCTAAATCAAAATAACATATCCACCGCTCAAATTACTTTCAGATTTCAACAATACTAATTCACCACTAATCCTTTATGGGTTCTGGAGTAACATGCTACTTGCCAAAAAAGCGCTTTGACGCCTCCTCAGGGGTATTAGGTGCTACATAAATGCAATTACAATACAATTTAAAACTTGTCAATACCTTTTCCATTTTGTTCTAGAAAAATAATGTGAATACGAATTGAGCGGGAAAGCCTTATTTGTTCACAATCTGGATTTTAGAGCTCCATATTAGACAATAAACATACATTCTTACTCTGCTTGCTTTAATATGTTAAATATGTTTTTATTTTAACAATGTTTCCATATTTATAAAACAAAGCAACCCGCACATGAATGAAAACATCAAGACATGTGGAACATGAAGCATGACCAGGGGTGTACAAAATGTATAATCACGACAACAATAAAACATAGAAAAAGAACAAAGATTCTTCATGGGCAGGGCTCAATGTTCAAAATTCTGAGCTGCCAGACAATGAGTTTCATTTGAAAGTTTCTTGCAGACAAGGCACCAAGAGGTTGTTTATCAATATACAGATTGAGAGACAGAGTAAATAGACCGGGTCACGCCCTTCACATCTAAACATAACCACACAAAGAATGGCCAGGTCCATGAAACCTACTATAAGGAGCGCTCGCCTGAGTCAAATAAATATTTTGGAGAAATCGTTTTACCCAAAACTTCTGGAGGTATGCTTCATCATCAGCCATTTTCCACACAATGGTTGATAAGCACCACCTTGGCGGATTCAACCACTACTAGGAGTTCTTAGAAAAAAAAGATATTGGATAGATGCAGGGATCCATATGAAGATACAATTATTTTGAGGTATATCCCAGGAATTTTCTTTATGATAGGTAACTCAGATAAGATTACCATCAAGTTTTGGGTGCAGGGTGAGATACATTGCCTCACCAACCCATGTGATTATGCCAACATATTTTGGCTGTTCTGAAAAGCCAATACGGTTCTCAGGCCTTCATCAGGGCTGCTCATCCATTTCATGCAATCAAATGATGCCTAACCCTCTCACCTTCCTGGATTTCTTCTGTAAGAAATAAACCCTCAAACTTAGTTGGTTCGGAATCTTACTGGTCAGGACAACAAAGTTCTCCCCTGTAGTCATACATTCCTCAAGGGGATATGCCTGCTTTCACATCTATGTCTGCCATTAGTTGATGAGGCATTATATCTCACCTCACACCCAAAACTTTGTTTTCATCTTATTGCACAAACCTATAATAAAGGGAAATCCCGGGGTATACCCCAAGATATTTTTATCTGCATTTGGATCCCCTCACCCTTTTTAATATATAGTTTATCTAAGACCTCCCAGCAGTAGTTGAGTCCACCACAGTGGTATTTACCTGCCATGGTATGGAAAAGTGCAGATGATGAAACATGCCATGAGAAGTTGCGGGTGATTCGGTTTATCCAGAATCTTTTTTGACTCAGATGGAACACTCCCCATAGTAAGTTTCAGGGAACTGGTTACTCTTTGTGTGTTTACCAAGAGGTTGAATGCCTCTGCTCAGAAGCCCCTTTCTGACACCCAGGTACGCAGATTACAAAAAAAGCCTAGTTCCTTTAGTCTAGATAGGAGGAAAGGGACCACACCACCAACCTGCTCCTTCTAACACCCAGGAGGGTGTTAGATGGATGACTTTAGGCTTAGGGCGACAGCCAGGTTCATCTTTTGAACAAAGGATTCCTTTCATTCTCTAGACAGGGAAGCTCAGTCTTCCGGATAGCTCCACATCTCTTGCAAGGTTGAACGCTTTGACAGGACCCAGTCAAGGCTGTGGCAGGCCCAGAAGATGGGCCTTAGACCATGTGATTCAGAAACTGACTGTTTGTTGTCCTAAGCTACCAAAGGAATACTTATACAGGAGTGGCGTAGCTCCCCCCCACCCTCAGTATGGATCTGAAAGCTCCAACTGAGCTCTGGGTCAAAGTTACAGCAAGCCTATGTTGCCAGTCCCTGGGCATCCATCTTCAACCTGCAGTGTCACAAAGTGACCAGGTGGGGGTTCTGCTGGCTTGGGAAGGACTCCCTTGATTTTTCTTGGTAGAAGACTTTGTCTACTCTCCATTTAGAGCTTCAGCTGACCTGGAGTGTAGGCCCTTGTGCTCTATTTGCCAATCTGCAATGTCAACAAATTCTCAGGATGTGAAAACTCTGACCAGTCATGGTCAGAGCTCCAGCAGGCCCTGGGTGCCAACTCATTTGCCAGCCTTTTGTCACAAAGTGTTTAGGTTGGAGTGCTCCATGCCTTGGTAGGGGTCCCTTGCTCCTGGAGGGTGGAAAGCTCTGACATGCCCCTAAACTCCAACAGGCCTGTGCAGTTGGCCCATAGTCAAGGGCTCCTTTCAATGGCATGTGGTGTCACAAAATGAATAAGGTGGGGCTCTTTCTGACTGTTGTGGAATATTTGGTTTGATAGACCCCAATCAGAACTTCAACAGACCTGGGGCAATTTAGGTCCCTGTGCCTAGCTCCAGTCACAAGCTCATGGTTCTTCAAAATGCCCAGGAGGCATTTTCCTTCAGCCGGAGAATGCCCCTTTAGCTCTAGCAGGGTAAAAAGCCCTTATACGTCCCAGGCAGAGCTCCACAAGGCCTGGGCTTTGGCCCTCTTGGCAAGGGCTATAGTAACGAGCCTGGAAAGTTACAAAGTGGTGGGGACCGGATCAACAGGTTCCAGAAGGGCTCTTAAAGCTGGTACAGTGGAAAACGTTGATTGCACTTCAGCTACAGATCCTGCAGACTCAGGATGGGTTCCATAGGATCCACGAGGGCTCCGGATACAGGGTAGGGGTACACTCCCTTTGAAAATCTGTGTGATAGTGAGATGGCATGAATAGGAGCTAGCTTAGGCATGCTGGTCAATGTACTTGCCTGGGCAGATTTGCACCTGACGAGGGGGGAGTATGTTCTCCGAGACAATAAATAAATCGAAAACTTTGTTTAACTTAGTCAAAGAGCTGGCTGGCTCACAAACCATGGCTAAACCCCTGTTGCTGAGTAGTGTTCAATGCAAAGAATTGGCGCAATTCTTCACGAATAAGATTGATATCATCTACTCGGACATATTAAAACAACATCAGGCATCTGCCATAGCCCATACTGACTCAGGCCTCACCGACTTGGGTACCTCTATCCAGTCAGCCCTGACCTATGAGCCACTAACCTCCTGGCCGAAGATGACAGTTCAAGGCCTTCAAGAGAGTTTAGGGAAATTGAAGCCGGGTTCACCTGCTGACCCTCTTCCAATTTCGATTCTGAAGCTTTTAGACACCCCTCAACTTTCTGTAATTTGCAATGCTCTAAACTTGTCCCTACAGAAAGCTACGGTCCCAGCATTGTGGAAACATGCTATGGTGTCTCCCTTATTAAAAAAACCTACGGACGACCCCAAAGTCCCTGCCAATTTCTGGCCTAGCTCCCTTTTACCTGCTTTCTCCAAAATCTTGGAGAAACATGTGCATAACCACCTTGCCCAGTACACGGAGGTGAATGAGATACTCCATACATCGCAGTCAGGTTTCCGCCCTGGGTTCTCCACGGAGACAACCCTTTTGGGAGTCACAGAAAAGTTACGCCATTTGGTAGATAGAGGTGATTCAGCTGCGCTGAGTCTACTAGTTCTCAGCGCAGCGTTTGATACCATTTCCCATAACATATTGTTAAAATCCCTCTCTGCCATGGGTATAAGGGGTAAAGCTCTGGACTGGATCGCATCTTTTCTTACTAAGAGAACTTTTCAAATCACCTCGAATACAGTCTCTTCTGACATTCATCCCTCTCCGTATGGAGTTCCTCAGGGCTCGGCACTTAGCCCCTCGCTTTTTAGTTTATATGTAACTCCACTCGCTGGGATTGCCAAAGCAGAGGGTCTGACTATTTTCTCATACGCAGACGATTCCCAGATAGTTTTCTCACTTTCAAATACTGGGGACGTTTCCACTGCCCTCTTGCAATCTGGTCTTAGTAAGATAGCAAAATGGATGAGGGAGAACCTGCTCAAATTAAACGGAGGCAAAACAGAGGTTTTAATACTGGGCCCCAAACAAGATCTCTGGAGCGTGAGACATTGGCCCCCTAAAATGGGAATTCTTCCCATTCCTTCAGAACAGGTACGGAATTTAGGGATTATCATCGACAAGGGTCTAACAATGCAACCTCAGGTTAGTAAACTTACAGCCACCTGCTTTAACATCTTGCGGTGGCTTAAGAAAATCATTTGGATGTTGCCTGGAGACACACAAAGGTCCGTTGTCAATGCCCTAATCATTTCCTGGCTGGATTATGGCAACGCCCTCTATTTGGAGGCAGCCCAGACGGTCATCAGATGCCTTCAGCTTGTGCAAAATGCCGCGGCAAGGCTGTTATGCAAATGCCACAGAATGGAACGCATGTCAGGACATATCCGTACACTACATTGGCTTAGAATTGAAAACAGAGTCAAGTTTAAGGCCCTTAGTTTCATGCACAGGATTAAATGGGGCACTGCCCCGAGATACCTTCAATTCTTGGTGCATATATATTCTCCGGTCCGCTGTTTGAGATCTTCTTCTCATGGCCTTTTTAGTCTGCCTAAGATTCGACTTGCCAGGATGGGAGGCAGGTCCTTTTCTTTATTGGGCCCAAAATTGTGGAACTCCCTCCCCCTGACCTTACACATGGAACTGAGTTATACACATTTTCTTAAAGCCACCAAAACCTGGTTGTTTAATCAATAAGTACCCCCTTTTTGCACCACAGTAATCTTGTTGCACTCATAGGCTCTCTGTCTCGTTAGCGCCGGGAAACCCCTTTGGGTAGCTGTCGGGCTCTAAAAGCTCAAAAAATAAATAAATAAATAATGTTGCTCCTCTGAGACAAACAGCTCAGCCAAACAGCTCCAAGAAGCACCAGTGAGATTTGTGTGAAGCCCCTGTGGATGTCTGGAGCCTCCTGACACCAGACAGGGGCCCGAGACACCAGCTTGAGCCATCTTCCCCACCCATGGCAGAGTGGCACTTGATCACGGAGGAGGTTGGGGTCCTCCAGGTTGGTTGGTTCCAGAAATCCCCAGTGAGAGGTGGGAGAAGCTGGTGTGCAGGACTGAAGACCCAGTCAACTGGGGTAGGGGACAAGTCACTGGCCAGAGTCACCGTTCTTAACCTGGGTATGGTGGGGAGGCATTTTCTGCCCATACTGGCTGACTAGCTCCAAAACGCACAATTGAGAGGTAAGTCAAGCCCACACATACACCTGCTGCCCTAGTCCTACTGGCAAGAGCTCCAGTCAAAGCCCCATTTCCTACACAGAACAGAGTCTTAATAGCCCCCTGTGCTTGCAAAGTTTTAAGAGATCAGCTTGTCAGCTTCGAAATCATGTTTTGGAGGAAACATCATCAGTGAAGTCCTATTGTCAAGGCAGATCTGGCAAATGGACAAGTATGGGTGTGTCTTGCCTATTAAACATGTGTTTGATTGTACACAAATGTCATCATCCAAGTATGTGCAATTTATTTTTCATACACCTAATAATAAGCTCTTAGATGTCTGGTACAATGGGTATAGAAAGACATCTGTCAGGTGATACAAGTGTAATATATTTGGATCACAGGGCTGACGATTTTTAATCTACTGAAATAAATTAAATCAGTGGTTCTCAAACAAGCGGTCTAAAGTCCCCTGTGGTCCACAAAGCCTATTCAGGGGCCTGCAACTGCTTAGAAAATAAAACAATATTAACAGATTAATTACATGTATGTGAATGAAGTAGTAATATATAAAATTGAACATTTTAAAATGTCCGTAAATGTGTCTGGAATTTGAAATTTGAGGCTAAAAATTAAGGGGCCGATTATGATGGAGGATTTTCCGCATCCTCCGGGCCGGCGGATGCCACCGCCGGCCCGGAGGATGCGGAAAATCCTCTGCGGAGCCTCAGAAGACCCACCGCCATATTAGGATGGCGGTGGGTCTAGAAATCTGTCTGAAGCTTTTCCGCCATGGTTGGCTTACAACCGCGGTGGAAAAGCTCTAATATGGTGACGGTGTCTCTCAGACACCGTCAGCCAGATTAGGATGGGCTGAAAAAAATGCTTTTCCGCGGCGGGTTTTCCGCCATGGAAAAGCATGTGTAACTTCACTGCGGGGGCCCGTTGCGGGCCCCCTGGGTGAAGGGGGGGGGTGGGGGGTGCACATGGGGGGTACCTATGGTACCCCCTGCATTTGTATGCAGAAATCGGCAGGCACCTGCCGCTTTCTGCATACAAATGCAATGTATGCATTTTTACCATTGCGGCGGATGCAGCTTGAAGCCGCACCCGCCGCAATGGTAAAAATAGAGGATGTGACTGCCAGGGTGGCAGTCACATCCTAATTGCACAGGAGGGAACTCCGCAGGCCATGCGGAGGTTCCCTCCTACTCTATGGTGGCGGACAGACTCAGGTCCGTCCACCATCATAATCGGCCCCTTAGTTACTTGCCTCAGATTGATTTGAGGGAGCAGAGCAAGTGCAACAAATAAAATATAGTTCGCAATGAGTAGCATAAATTTAATTTTGAAAACATCTTGGCATCCCTCCCTCGGTTAGTCCAGGAGACATCCTCTGTGGGTAACCTAGGGTCTTGGCCCGGGGCGAGGACAGCAGAGTTGGTCTCCTTTGGACCAGTCACTGTGGACGAAGTTCTCGGGGTCCTGGCCACCGTGAAGAGCGGGTCTCCGAGAGACCCGGCTCCGATGAAATATCTGAAGCAGGTAGCCTCTACCATTGGCGGCCCAGTGACGGATCTTATAAATCTATCCTTCACTCAAGGAGTGGTGCCTCCCAGTTGGTAGGGAGCGGTAGTCAAGGCCCTCCTGAAGAAGCCCAGCCTGGATCCCGCCGACCTTGCGAACTTTCGGCCTATTTCTTTACTTCCCGGCCTCAGCAAGGTGGCGGAGAAACTTGTGAATAGGGTTTTCTGGAATCCAACTCCCTTCTGGGTGACTCTCAAACGGGCTTTCGCCCTGGCCAGGGGACGGACACTGCCCTGCTGGCAGTCGTGGAGAATGCCAGGTGCATTTTGGATTCAGGGGGATCGGTGGCAGTGATCCTCCTGGACCTCAGTGCGGCATTTGACACCGTAAACCATCAGGTGTTACTCCAGCGGCTGTCGGGGGTGGGGGTCTCCGGGTTGGCCCTGAAATGGCTCACGTCCTTTTTGGAAGATCGGACGTTCGAGGTCTGGGAAGGCCAAGAGAAGTCAACATCGGTCCCTCTCCAGTGTGGTGTGCCACAGGGCTCATCGTTGAGCCCCACATTGTTTAACATTTATATGGCCCCACTGGAGAGTGTGGTACTTCCACTGGGTATTAAGATCATCAGCTATGCTGATGATACCCAGCTGGTGGTAGGGCTCCCCCAGTCGGCGAATCAACCCGACCAGATGCATGCATGTTTGGCCAAGATCTTCACCTGGATGTGCAACTCAGCACTTAAACTCAACGGTTCAAAAACCGAACTGATGATGTTGGGGAACTCCCCTCCCTCTTTGCCCCTAAGTAGCTCTCCTAGCTGTCTGGGAGTGCCACCCACCCCTAAACAGGAGATTAAGAGCTTGGGGGTGTGGCTGGAGCAGGACCTTTCTTTTAAGTCACACGCTAAAAAGACCGCAGGCGTGTGTTTTGGCCTGCTCCGGTCAGCCCGGAAGATCCTACCCCTCGTCCCGATGGCCACCAGGAGGCTATTAATCCAGGGGCTCATCATCTCCCGGCTGGATTACAGCAATGCGCTGTTTCTGGGGGCGCCAGAATCACCTTTGAACAAATTGCAGCAAGTACAAAACGCTGCTGCCAGGCTCTTGACGGACCTTCCCAGGCGGCAATCAGCCCGTCCGGCGCTGAAGGCGCTTCACTGGCTCCCTGTCAGAGAGAGGGTGAAGTTTAAGGCACTCTGTATGGCCCACAAAATCTTGCAGGGGAAAGGGCCACCTATCCTCCGGGGTATGGTTCATTCTTATAAGGCCCCACGTGCCCTTCGCTCAGACCATCAACATCTCCTGCAAGTCGCGAGAGTAAGAAAGGCCAGGACTGGCGGTAGAAGATTCTCCGTTAACGTGGCTGTTTTGTGGAATTCCCTTCCGCTTGCCCTGCGCTCCGAAACTGGCACTTTACGATTTCGCAATCTTTTAAAGACCTACCTGTTCCCTGCCTAATGAGCTGTCTTTGTTATGGTGTGTTCTCTGGATAAGCGCTGGGATGCCCAAGGGTAACCACGCGCGATATAAAACTCATTAATAATAATAATAATAATAATAATAAATCTCCTTCCTTCCCATTAAAATATAAAAAACTATTTGAATTACATGTAACATATAATTATATGTGTATTTGCTTGATGAATGCTTGCTTCTTTTGTGTGTGCATTTTTGCGTGGTTCACATTTTTAAAAATGCTTAGGCTGGTGTCGTACAGCTTTTTGTTTTCTCAGTAAAAACTGTGCATTTGGTGGACAACATAAACACATGGGGGTCGATTCCGATCCGGTAAAATCCCCGTCCGTACGAATCGTATCCGGAGCCGTTTCCGTACGACTCGTACGGATGCCGTACGACCGGACGATTCCGATCCCGATCGGCCGACCTGGACGCGATTCGTACGGTACACGTCGATTCGTACGGAAAAGCGCACGATCACCTACACACCGTACGGCACGTACCCCTGTGATCATGCGGGGTACGTGCCGTACACCCAGCGTACATGGGGTACGTGCCGGACACCCACCGTACATGGGGTACGGTGCGTACCCCATGTACGCTGGGTGTACGGCACGTACCCCGCATGATCACAGGGGTACGGCGCGTACCCCTGCGATCATGGGGGGTACGTGCCGTACCCGGGGGGGGGGCGTTCTGTACCTGTTTCGGCGCGAACTCTGCGTTTATGACTGTTTTCGGCTCCCATAGGAAAAGGGTCGTACGGCGCGTACCCGACACGAATCGTACTTGCTGGGTCGTAAAAACCAGCCACGAACCGTAGTGATGTCGCGTACAGCCGGTTCCGAGTGCAACTCGTACGGAGATTTGAGTCGTACGGAGTCCTGTACGACTCGTACGGAGTTTGGCACCTGGTACAGATCGTACTTCGTCGTACTTACGGGACGTCTACGGGTACGATTCGTATGGGGAAAAAACTCTCCGTACGACGATTCGGAGCGCATTTTACCGGATCGGAATCGACCCCCTGGTGTGAGTCTGACTGCCTCAACCCCCTCAGGAGAGGTTGACTAAGTATGGGCTGAAAATCCGTTACGCTCGCAGAATTTGCAAATTTTGGGCAATTTTGCGGTCCGCGAATCACGAGAATTTGCCCAAAAATTCGCAATTTCGAAGCTGGCGGATTTTTTTGCTTGGTCGCGCTTCAAAAATATAATCTTGCACGCGCTGCGTTGACTTACCGTGATTCTGATTTCGCCGAGTTGTTTTTCCTCCTGGTTTGCGTGTGCTGCACCATTTTGGATCTGGCTGCGTGATCGCGCGAGCCTTTTCCACCACAAGTACGTCATAGCGGCCCGCCATCTTGCACTGCGAGAGTTTGAGAATGAGACTACGTCATAAGGGCCCGCGATCACGCATCGCGGGAGTAAACAATTGCAAACACGTAGATGCGACGCGCAGCTGACTTCCGGCGGGAGATTTGAACAGCTCGCATTCCCGAACTTGCAAAAATTGCAATTCTGCACAAGAAATCTACTGCAGGCACAGTATGTAGTAGTCCCAGGATTAGTCATGGATGCATGAAACAACTGTTTTTGTGAGTTTTGTTGAACTTAAATATCATTTATGTCATGGAATTGAATAGCTCACTGTTATATGTGGATTTTTATTTTTATTTTGGGGTGCGTGTAAAGCCACACTAGCCGGTAAGCCCAGGGTAATCAATGAGTATGTCTTTGCACTGGGTTCTTCTATGAAAGACATGAGGCTAGAGTTGGAGGAATGGTACCTAGTTAAAAACCTGACAGACATGCTTCGTCATTTTGAGGTCTTCACGCGTGAAGTCAGCAGGGAGGACTGTACTTTGGGCAAAGCTTTCCCATTGTTGCGCATGCTAGAGCACCAACTGAAGGCGGTGTCTTCAATGTTCAAAGATGATACTGGCAAGCAAGACGCATATCCGTTGGCTGAGAGCTTATTAACCCGCCTAGTTGACAATGAAAGGCTTAAAAAAATACATACAGAACAACATTACATTTGTGCCACTGTTCTGGATCCACGGTACAAAAAGGCACTGGCCAGCAAAGCATTCATTCCTTTTACTGAAGCAGATGTTTCAAAGTACAAACATTGGCTAGTTCTGTCAGCCACTCGGTTAAAAAAAGAGCGGCAGGAAATTGAAGGAAGCGGCAGAAGTACTACTGATTTAGCAGGCCATCCGGCATCAAGGTCCACTTCTGTGGCCGAAGAAAGCTGTTACCGACACCAACAACCGTATCATCATCCTCACCTGTACCATGCCCAGCCATAATATTGTCGGAAGCGGATTGGGTAACTCATCAAGGGTTTGCTCGTTCCAGTGTTGATTCAAAGGCCTCAGATGGTACGCAAAGTTCAGCACCCCGGATGACCTTGAGTGGATGCTGCAGGCCTATCTGGATGACCCAACAGAGGTCTGCATTGATCGCAACCCATTGCTGTATTGGTATGGGAAATTGGGTCAATGGCCACTGATCACCAAGCTGGCTCCAAATTATTTGTCTCACAAGCGTGTCTTCTGAACGTGTTTTCAGTGCTCCTGGTGCCATTGTAACTTCAAAAAGGACCCGCCTCTTGCCCAAAAATGTAGAGAGGTTAACAATGATCAAGATGAATCAGCACTTCATACCACCAGATTACAAAATACGTGAATCTATGCAGGAAGAAGAGGACACCGACTTAGGTGACGGAAGTTCTTCTCTGTTACGTGACCTACTCCCGTCTCAATTCAGAGTTTGAGGACGAGCTCTACTTCCCTGACACCTAGGCCTGAAACTGACTTCCTTTTATTCACTTTTATTCCTGTGTGTCTTTCTTTGTTTTGCAACTTTTACCACAACAAAACTCTAATCACAACAAATCCATCAGCAGCACTGTCTTCGTCTTATTTCCTTATTGAAGGTGCCGCTGTCTGCATTCCTGAAGTTCACAAGTTCACAACTCAGACATGCTCCTCTATCCTCCGCCTCCAGACTCCCCTATCCATTTCCCTCAAGGCAGATGGCTGGATTACGCAGAATCAAGAAACTGTTGCTTCATAGACGAGTACCCTCAAAACAAGTGGGACTGGAATTACGGACTATATGCTGATTGCTGACAGTTTCTTCTGAAATTGACCTGAGAGGCTGCCCTGTGGGCCTTCACTTTAAGAACAAGATGCGGACAAAAAGTGGAACAGGTAATGACTAATGAGATGGATGGCATGCAGTGGACAGCACTGGCTGTCTGGTTCTGATGAAAGCAATTGCTGTTTGTTTGTTGTGCATGAAATGAATCATATGTCTTCTGTTATTATTTAATCTTTTTCACACTAAATGTAACTCAAGTCTACTCTGTTTTTTACCTTGTTTAATTCAAATTGTACTTCTACTGCAGGGGCCACTACGTTGCATTTATTAATACGCAAAATGTCCTTGGACTCACTGTGTGTGTAGACTACTAGACTGCGACTGCATGAACAACATTGAGTTGGCCAATATACCACGATGATGATGAGTCTTGATGATCAAACTTACATAATATCTTTTTTCTTTACAGTCACTCACTGTGATAGATGGATCATCATCGTTGGTTTACGGAACAACTATGGCCATTTCAGCTAAACCAGTCAACAACAACTACAGAAGAACTACTTATCTTTCTAGTCGTGGTATGGAGTGGTCGAGCCAGTGTAGTGTTGCTATGCCAGACTCCAGACAGCAGTTCATGTAAAATTGCAGCTAGGTGGCTTGCTGCATACAATTAGATATGCTTTGGCTGTCTGTGTCAAAGAGGTATGCTACATCAGGTTGCTTCACTCAGTGGTGCCTGCCTTGACCGTCTGCATGGCCCTGGCCTGATGTGTGCTAAGTAATTACTATCCTTGAAAAGGAGACTCCGAGTACGCACTTTAGAAATGATGCTTGTATGTAATACTGTCGCCTCTGAAATTGAAAGTGTTATATTTGCACTACACACCGTACCTTATATTTTTTTCCCTGTGGTGTTTTAATATCACCTCCTGTTTTTCCATCAAACAATTACAGGCCGGCTTTTACCCTGTGCGATGGGAAAAACGATTAACTCAGGCTTACCATTAGCTATCCGCAATTCCGCATCCGCCAGGCAGGCAGTGGACAGTGTGTCTGTCTGGTCACCAAGATTGCTCGACGCAGCATCAGATAGGATGGAGGAGTACCGCAAGTAGGAGGAATGGCTGGACACATGCATCTTTCCAAATTGAACAGGACAACTACAACATACAGTGACAGTATCCTCTTCACTTCTCCTTATCTTTTAAATAATGTTATTGTTGTGAACTTCTATGAGTGTGACTCTGTGCGTTTGTTTGCTCTCGGCTTCAAATTCTTCCCTCCAGCTATTTGATAAGTTTCTTTTTAAAACTAATTTAATGTACTAATAAGTGTTTATTCTCTCTGAGGGCAGATGGGCAAGTGAAATTGTGTAATTACTACAGCCCTGTACTGTCAAATTGTTTCTTCATAGTTAATAAGTACTACTTTTCAGCAACCTAACCATCAATTTAGCAAACAACTTCATGCATGCAGCAGTGCACTTCCTTTATGTCCCTTAAAAGATTTATGGATATCTTCGTATCCAGAGATTTCTTTTTCTTCATTTGTTGTTTGTCCATGCTGTGTTTTTTTTCCTCTCTCCACAAAACTTTCCCAAAAAACCCCATTCCCATCCAATTTTCAAACCCTAACCCTCTTCCCCCGGGCTGTGTGGTTTTCATTCAGGTGTGACTAAATGACAATAATAATTCCACACACTTGCTGGGGAGGATAAGGTGCAAGCAACCTCCTCAAATTAATTTTAAGGCAGCTAGATGAATCCTAGTAGATTGTAATTCTGCTTAAAAAAACACCAATGAGTATTTTCAAATCAATTCTGAATTTCATGCCCACCATCAATTGGATCCATCGTCAACAGCCTCCTCCTACACGTGAAGAAAGGTTACGCTGCTGAGTCACTGTTCTTGTTGTAGCCATAATCATCCATGCAAATATTATCTTCAGCATTGCTTAGGATACAAATATACTGTTCCTTCTAATACTCGTCTCAGGCCACTCAATGTCTCATTTCCTTTTTTTTTTCGTATACTGCTACCGCTAGTGTGGTATCACTCCTAATACCACCACAACAATGGAATTTCTGTCCTGGATGGATTTCATGGGCAACCGTAATCGCCATTTGCCATGCAGCCAGCGCTGTGCCTAGCTCTATTCTCAAACACGAATCACAGGTAAGATAAGCATTTTGGGGACGTAGAATAATGGGCTAGGACTCGGAGGAGAGGAGAGACTGACAGTAGTACTAGTAAAGTACTAGTAGGGCAATTGAATTCACTAACTCTGTTAGTGGCACTTTTGTAAATTTTAGTACGTTTTAGATAATTCTTGCTGGTAAGTTTGAGGAAACCAAACATACTGTAACCCCCGCCCACCACCCCACAAAATAATAAGAACGCGTACACTATGTTGAAGTATGTAAAATAAATAATTATATTTCCCCTAACAAAAATAAACTATTCAAAATACCCAACCCACGCCCTCCCTAACCCCAACCAATGTCCATAGGAATGTCCCTCAAAAAGTCCCTCTGAATCCCCAACGCCCAATCCCCCCCCAACAGTCTTTAAAAAAGGGGCAAGGGACAGTCACTTCTGGCGGTGTCCTGTGGACAGGTGGTCCCGCATCTCTTTACCGAGGTCCTGGAGCTGGCGCTTTCAGCTTCTCAGCCAGGTAGTCCACTCTCCGGCGGAGACGGCGCTGACGTGCCATCCAGGCTCTGGGGGGCAGCTGCTGTTTTTTTGCTGCTCCGCGGCGGTGGCGGGAGGCTGTCAAACCACGGCGCCGTACCACTGGAGGCTGTTGGCTGGTGGACCCAGGGGCACTGGAGGAGGATGCAGCTGTTGCCGCCTCCTCCTCCTGCTCCCGAACCACCAGCCGCCGATATTCGCCACAAATGGCCTCCAGCTTCGGACAACCATCTCCTTCCGGCTGAGTTTTTGTGGAGCATCTATATGAAGAAAGAAAGACAAATACTGTAACCAATACTCTTTAACATTAACACAAAATAATTCAACAGAAAGTTGTCTCACAGTAACACTAGCAACTTGCAAGCACAGTATAACATTTTGGCATGTATCTTTCCGCCGTCTTTGTAGACCTGTAACATTAGTGGGAGTTTCAGGATTTCTACCAGCAGCACTATGGACTCACTACATAGTCAGAGAGTACACCAGTCTTCTTTTTTTCTCTTGTTTTGTGAAAACAATTACTTGTACGTGAACTTTTGGTAGCCGGCATAATGCCAGCTCAGTCAGCTTGCACCCAAGAAAAACAGACACAAGCCATGATGACGCAGACTCGCATTACTTTAAGCAGTACATGCAGGTGGGGATAGGGAAGCTCTTACTTTTCTATAGGGGTGGCATTGGCCATACTCGGTTACATCAAGGGCTACTGCTTAATGTAATTTATATTTGGCACTGCCCCCCCGGGCCTTGACTACTACAAAAGGAAAAAGAAGATTATTCATTTCTGATCATATATCCAGCCGATCACATGATCTTTGCTTATATTATGGATGACTTTAGGTGCTTTGTTTTGATAGATTGAGTGAACAACAGCGATAAGCCACCCATGATTGACACAGCTGAAAGAAAATTATTAACATAGGGAGTGAGTGTAGTACCCATAATTGTCGGAGGAAGGGACTTGACTTGATATAATGTGAACTATACAATACATACACAATATATGCTGTGCTTGCAAAGTAAACTACTGTACTGTTAGTCAAGGGAGTATTTCTGAACAATCACAAATTCTAGTATTAGGATTTCCTCTGCTTTGCTTCTCTGGCACGGACATGCTGTTCAAAGTAACACTCTTCATCCACTGAGCGTCTGCTCTACATACACCTCTGCTATCTATGAGGAAGAAGATACCATCCAGGCTTCCAAAGTAAACGTCTATCATTCTTCTTAATGTCTCAAGTGGACCAACTTTACTATTTCTCAACAACCAACTAACACCCTTTTTATTTAATTTGGTAAACCACCGTCTTGACTTGCATTTGAGTTTCACCCAAATGATATATTGCAATGCACACCACACATGCATTTTCTGATTGACCCACACAGGCAGTCATCTTTTCTTTCTCCTCCAACCATCCTTGGTTCAATCAGCCATGCATCTGATTCCTTCCTATCAGCCACCTTTACATGCATTCAAAAACATGTATCATTCTTTACAGTCAGAAATGTTACAACTCGCTCGTCCTTCCTTACATCCTTCTTTCCCTTTTAGTTCATCACATCCCTCAAGTTCACCTGATCTGACTTGACTTCACGATAAAAGTTTCACAGCTGAGTTGAAGTCAAATAGAGGGGGCCATTGCTTACTCGAGAACTACCGCCGCTAATGCTATTACTAAGTCAAGGGTGACTGTCTTCTCCGTGATTGGCAAAAATGTAGTTCTAAATTAGTAACTGTTCTTAACAGTACAGTGTACTTGTACTAGTGTACTGTCTACTGTACAGTACATCATACACACCTTTGCGAGCCTACTCTAAAATGTCAGTAAGTAAGGAGTATAATAACTTACCACCATTCACCGCTGCTGAGCCATCCCCCACAGCAGCTCCTCCTGGTGGCACTTGTGGTGCCGCCGCATTCGCCCCTGGAGTGGACGCCTCCACGCTGCTGGCCCCGCCAATGGTGGTGGTAGGTGCCGCATGCGATGTTGTGACGCCTAGAAAAAACATGTAATAATTTTAGATGCCTATTTCGTTTCATAATGGAAGAAAATGTTAATACATAAACAATTTTTAATTATTGGGACTGAAAAAAAGTCACGGTTTTGGGGAGGGTGTTAACTTATATGCTTAGCCATAACATGCAACACTTTTTGGCACAACTGATGAATGCTTGCTTTTTAACGTGCACCATTTTTCTAATTACAGACAGAAGATTCCATTGCCCTTCTGCCAGCAAGAGCTTTTCAATTTTCACCACCTACTCCTCAGATTCACCACCAGTACTTGAAGTTCCAACAAGGTGAGGGCTCCCGCACAGTTACTATAATAATTAGATGTGTTAAGTTGAAGTATATTCTAGGGAAGGGTATTTAAACTTTAACATCATCTATCACCACTGCTCGCTGGTAATACTGCGCTATTAAAAATAAAGAAATTGTTTTTTTATTTCTTATTTGAAAATCAAACTTTAAAACTAAAAACACTGTGTGGTTTTTGTTCATGAGTTAGTGAGCGGAAGGGTTTGCAGTTGCACTACTGCACTTTGCAAGCATGCTTCCGTGACTCTGTAGTCTTCTTCTGTTTTTCTGGGTCGTATAATCATTGGTCAGACACACTAGATAGTTGGTCAGGGGATTGGGGGTTCAACTTCTGTTCTGACTGAGGTATGTAGAAAGTCGAACTGCACCTATCATCAACAATGTCCTATTTCTCTTGTCCATACTTCTGTATGTGCAGAATAGTCCCTGAAACACTAGCGGTATGGCATGTGCTCCTATCAAATTAAAAAGCCAACTACTAGCTTATTCTTGGTGGACATTGACATTTTTTTGTTGGAAATTGTCAAAGCACTAACATTAAGAAGACTAGAATAGACAGCAAGGGCAACCCAGAGGACTGCACTCAGTGCCTAGAGCTATTGCTGGATCAGAGTTTTGTTTAACACCGTTTGCCGACTGGGCAAGCTTAGCTACCTACACAGACCAACTCATAATAATAATAAACAGTAGTAGCACAGAGAGTGATAGTAGAGGCAGGATAAGAATGTTGAAACAGTCTACAATAAGATCAAAGACTATTTTGTAAAAAATAGAATTAGGAAACAGTTTGGAATACATTGGTGCTGTAAAAGTTAGGGAAGTATAATTATTAATATTAACAACAGAACAACTTACTGGGGCCAGCAGAAGAGACCTCGGAGGACCGATCCTGCCCACCTTGTTCCGCCGGCATCTCTGTCGTCATCTTGCCCCTGGGAGGTGCTGATGATCATGAAATAAACACAAACATGGATGATTGTTTTTTAAAATTTTCGATTTCTTTGACCACAATCTAAAATTATCTCGGGGAAACAAATTACCAACAATTGTACTACATGTATTGACCTATCTAATCTGGTCAACTAGGAGGATGGTACAGTATTGCTGGACTCGCAGACTGTCTACTTGGAAAGTTATGTAAATCACTAACTAAACCAATAACAAAAAAGGTTCTACCACGACTGCCAGCACTCAGCAGCACGCGACGTGACAGACACAGTCCGTCATCATAATTGCAGACCACTAAATAATGTCCTACTACTAAATAACAAGTCATAATTTACTCAACCTATCAATCCACCACTATCTCTTCTTAGTGGCAGCAGGAGTACAAAGGAAGGACTAGACTTGAGTCTCTAGTCTCTCTAGCATTACACAGTTCTGTAAAGTACTACACTCATACATAATCAGGCCAAATGAGCACAAAGTTGCAAACAAGTTAGCATAGTAGTAATGCCACTGAGCAGGCGAGCACCTGCAATCACAGAAGCTATTTGAATGGTAACTGGTCACAATATCGAATTCACAATATCGTTAGGACATAATATCGAATCAAAAATATCGAGTATATGGAAATATCGAATAGTAGAATATCGAGTACAAAAATATCATTAAGATTAACAGTGTAAAAATATCGTTAACAAAAATATCGAATCAAAAATATCTATTAGTCATAAAATCGATTTTTTAGTCTTGTCAAAAATATCGATAATATAAATATCGATTGTTAATAATGTTATAAAAAAAATAAAAAAATTATGGGCCCGATGTAGGTAAATCTTTTTTACCACTTCTTAAATACCGATTCATACCAAATCGGTATTTAAGAAGTGGTAAAAAAGAGGAGGGCAGATGTAGGTAATTAATTACCGAATCGGAGGGAATCGGTATTTACTGATTCGGTAAATACCAAATCGGTAATGCCCATTGATTCCTATGGGCATTGAAGCCCATAGGAATCAATGGGCATTACCGATTCGGTATTCACCGAATCGGTAAATACCGAATTTTGCAAGGGTGCAGGGGGTGTCACTTTGACACCCTCTGGCACCCCAATTACAGGCATGTGTGCCATGTGGCATACATACATGCCCTAAGGGCATGTCTGTGTGGAACATGGCACAGGTGTGCATGCACAGATTTGCATGCACACCTGGATTCGGTATTTCACCACGCAATTGGATTGGGTGGTAAAATACCGACTCCTAAAGGCCTGTGGCACTGTTTGCAGTGCCACCTACATGTGAGATTTACCGAATCGGTAAAATTACCGATTCGGTATTTTACAGAATCGGTAAATTTACCGATTCGGTAAATTTACCAATTCTGTAAAAATGGTCCCCTACATCTCAATGACCCATTTACCGGTCGGTAACAGCCGAATTTGGCCGTTACCGACCGGTAATGGCCACCTACATCGGGCCCTATATGTTTATAAAAATTAAAAAAAATTAGTGATAATAATAAAAAGAATATCTAATTCATGTATAATTTAAGCTAATAATTTAAAATATTTTATATAAAAATTACAATAGATATTAAATTTTTAGGAGCGGGATTTTGGGTTATTAGGATAAGGGTGGGGAGTAATTTAAAAAAATATTTGAATAAAATGTTTGGAAAATATTTATATAATTTTAATTAAATTAATATAAAGCTAAAAATATAAATAAAATAATATACTCTAAATATTTTTTTTACAATAAATATATATCATGGTTAGGAGCAGGATGTTGGGTTATTAGGGAATAAGGGTGGGGAGTATTTTAAAAATATAAAGGATTTTTTTTAATAAATTGATGAAATGTTAAATAGAATTTTTTTATTTTTTTTAAATTGTGAATCAAAATTTTTTCTATACATATTTTAAAATTTCATATTTTCTGAGTGGGATATTGGGGAATTAGGGTATAAGCCTGTGGGGTAAATTATTAAAAATTAGGAGAAAAAAATGATATTAAAAAAAAAAATTATAAAAAAAGAAACATTAATAAAGAATTTTAAATTGATCCATAAATTCATACAATTTTATTAAAAAATTATTAAATTATAAAAAAATGTATACTTTATATTAAATTTAATTTACAAAAGTTTAAAATTTGAGGACATTTTATATAATATTTAAATAATGTATGAAAATATATATATATTTTTTTAATTTAAAATTATCTATAAATTCATACAATTTAATTAAAAAAATTTAAATTATTAAACAAATTTGAAATTTATATTAAATATAATTTGAAAAAGTTAAAAATGTGAGTACATTTTATATAATATATTATTAAAGTTTGAAAATTTAAAAAAAGAAAGTTTGGTTTGAAAAAATTCAAAAATTTAAAAAATGGGTAAATATTAATAATAAATTAACAAGTTGTTGATGATAATTGCCATTATTACATAATCAAAATTAGATTTTATTTCAACAATACATAATTATAATGGGTCAGTGTCCTGCACCTTCCCTGATATTTGTTTGACTGGACTTGGAATAGTAAATTATAATTGGTTAGGGTCTAGCAACTTCTATGTAATTTTTGGGATTATAGTTGGAATAGTAAATTATAATGGGTCAGTGTCCAGCACCTTCCTTGATATTTGCCGGACTGGAGTTGGTATAGTAAATTATAATGGGTTAGTGTCCAGCACCTTCCCTGATATTTGTTTAACTGGAGTTAGAATAGAAATTATAATGGGTCAGTGTCCAGCACCTTCCCTAATATTTGTCTGACTGGAGTTGGAATAGTAAGTTATAATGGGTCAGTGTCCAGCACCTTCCCTGATATTTCTTTGACTGGAGTTAGAATAGTAAGTTATAATGGGTCAGTGTCCACCACCTTCCCTAATATTTGTTTGACTGGAGTTGGAATAGTAAGTTATAATGGGTCAGTGTCCAGCACCTTCCCAGATTTTTGTCTAACTGGAGTTGAATAGTAAATTATAATGGGTCAGTGTCCAGCACCTTCCATGATATTTGCCTGACTGGAGTTGGAATAGTAAATTATAATGGGTAAGTGTCCAGCACCTTCCATGATATTTGCCTGACTGGAGTTGGAATAGTAAATTATAATGGGTAAGTGTCCAGAACCTTCCCTAATATTTGTCTGACTGGAGTTGGAATAGTAAGTTATAATGGGTCAGTGTCCAGCACCTTCCCTGGTATTTGTCAGACTGCATTTGGAATAGTAAATTATAATGGGTCAGTGTCCAGCACCTTCCCTGATATTTGTCTGACTGGAGTTGGAATAGTAAATTATAATTGGTCAGTGTCCAGCACCTTCCCTGATATTTGCCTGACTGGAGTTGGAATAGTAAATTATAATGGGTTAGTATCCAGCACCTTCCCTGATATTTGTTTGACTGGAGTTAGAATAGTAAGTTATAATGGGTCAGTGTCCAGCACCTTCCCTAATATTTGTTTGAATGGAGTTGGAATAGTAAGTTATAATGGGTCAGTGTCCAGCACCTTCCCAGATTTATGTCTGACTGGAGTTGGAATAGTAAATTATAATGGGTCAGTGTCCAGCACCTTCCCTGATATTTGTTTGACTGGAGTTGGAATATTAAATTATAATGGGTCAGGGTCCAGCACCTTCCCTGATATTTGTTTGACTGGAGTTGGAATATTAAATTATAATGGGTCAGTGTCCAGCACCTTCCATGATATTTGTCTGACTGGAGTTGGAATAGTAAATTATAATGGGTCAGTGTCCAGCACCTTCCCTGATATTTGTCTGACTGGAGTTGGAATAGTAAATTATAATGGGTCAATGTCCAGCACCTTCCCTGATATTTGTTTGTCTGGAGTTGGAATATTAAAGTATAATGGGTCAGTGTCCAGCACCTTCCATGATATTTGCCTGACTGGAGTTGGAATAGTAAATCATAATGGGTTAGTGTCCAGCACCTTCCCTAATATTTGTCTGACTGGAGTTGGAATAGTAAATTATAATGGGTTAGTGTCCAGCACCTTCCCTGATATTTGCCTGACTGGAGTTGGAATAGTAAATTATAATGGGTTAGTGTCCAGCACCTTCCCTGATATTTGTTTGACTGGATTTGGAATAGTAAATTATGATGGGTCAGTGTCCAGCACCTTCCCTAATATTTGTCTGACTGGAGTTGGAATAGTAAATTATAATGGGTCAGTGTCCAGCACCTTCCCTGATATTTGTGTGACTGGAGTTGGAATAGTAAATTATAATGGGTCAGTGTGCAGCACCTTCCCTGATATTTGTTTGACTGGAGTTGGAATAGTAAATTATAATGGGTCAGTGTCCAGCACCTTCCCTAATATTTGTTTGACTGGAGTTGGAATAGTAAATTATAATGGGTCAGTGTCCAGCAACTTTTCTGATATTTGTTTGACTGGAGTTGGAATAGTAAATTATAATGGGTCAAGGTCCAGCACCTTTTCAGATATTTTATAGATTGGAGTTGGAATAGTGAATTACAATGGATTAGTGTCCAGTAATATTAATGATATATATTTGAATTTTTTAGACTACTGATTTGAATTGGGTAAGTTTACATAATTGTATTATTTATTTATGTAATTTTAATGAAGTGGTAATAGTGTGGTATATATATGTAAAATATGTATCTCATAAAAAAAATTATAAAAAAATTATAAGTAATTTCTTTGTTTTCATGATATATGTAATGGTACATGCTGTTTGAAATTTACATATTAGAACATAATTAATACATATACATTTTTAATAATTTATGCACTTAACAAAAATAAGTAGACATGGAGGTTTAGAAGAATTTTATTGACAAATTGGATTTATAATATGTAGAGTACAGTATACAGTATTTCTTTTATTGTACACAATTATGTAGTTACACATTATATATTACATTACATTTTTTTATGTTCATAAATGCTGTAAACTTTTCTGCACACATTTTTTAAATTATATTTTAACAATAAATGATAAAGAGTTTTTACAAATATTTTTTCTAAATATAGTAACATTTCTAACATATTTAAAATAATGCTTTTATAAGTAAATTTTATATTTATTTAATAATGTTAATATATAAGATATTAATATTATTAAATATATATGTCATATATAAACATAAATATAAAAAAATAAGCAGTTACATAGTTATGTTTATAATTTACATGTAAATACAATGTAACAAAAATTGGTACATATTAAATAAAATATTCAAAATTAAATAAAGTGAAACAAATAATCATTATTACATGTATATATATATTTGAGGAAAAACATTATTCATAATGATATATTAAATAGTACATTATTTAGTAAGTTGGATATAATGTTTCATTAGTAATTTTCAACAAATTATATACATGTTTTACATTATTAATAATAATAATTCATATATTATATTAATTATTATAATTAATTTATAAAGATTGTAAATAATAACATTTAACATAAAAAATTATATGCAAGGTACAACTATTTATTCACATTTATATTCAGCATTGCATTTATTTACAATTTATTATATACGTTTTATTAATAATATTAATAATTAATATTTATTAAGTATTTATATTATGAATTTACAAATGGAATATAGTTGTAGAGTTATTTAAATCAACTAATAAATAAATATAATATGTATAAATTCACACAAAGTTATTTCTAATGTATTTATAGCAATGTTAATATATTTTTATATTATTAATATTAAATATTATTATACAAATATTATTTAATAATTTTTTTAAAGGATATTAAAAAAATAATATTTTTATATGTGTTACATAATAGTGTATAAAATAATAAGTGCATTTATATATTTTATTTACACTGGGAACATTGTATTTTGTATGTTTAACTTTCTAATATTGTTTAAAGGGGACTACTTTTTTACCGCGTAAGGTTATTTTGCTACATTCAGGTCTGGAGAAGCTCGCGGTTGGAAGCCGCGTCGCGTTCAGGAAGGTAAGGTGTATTTTAAGTTATATATTTAACAGAATAGTAGTGTTTGAGTGTATATTATAGTTTTGTAGTAGTAATGTGTGTATGTACTAGTTGTTTTGCTATGTTAAAGGTAATAAAAAAATTAACCGCGGTGTCGTGTGTGTTTGACACGTAGTATACTTTAATGTTTTGGATGTTGTTATATGTGTATTTTAATGCTTTATATTAATGTTTATATCTCTATTTGGACATGTATGGATTTTATGTGGGTGGGTTTGTTTTCTGAATGCTTTTTTACAGGTTCCGGTATTACGGTGTTTATTTCCGGAGAAGGGAGCGTTTTGTTTTAGAAATGAGTGTATTACTTTGTAATGTAATATTTAAAACTCTTTCTCCTTTTTTCGTGGTTTCCTGGAGTGTTTATTTCTATTTTTTATATTTTTCGGGTTTTTAAGGGTATTCGTTTGGAATGGACTTGGAGAAGACAATGCGTTTTTTTTTTTAAACAAAGTGTGTGTATGTTCGTTTTTTTAATTAACTCTACACACTTTGTTTATTTTCGTGTTACTGGAGCTATTTTTATGTAATTTTACGTGTGGGTATTACTTTTTATTAAAAAGGTACCACACTCTAATTTTTGGCATTCCTTGGAGCGTTTTTTTCTTTTTTTAATTATTTTCGGGTTTTTTAATGGTTCGATAATTGGGTTTGTAATGCATTGACAAAGGATTGGATGGATTTTAAATGGATGTATTACGTCTTCTTCAGTGACATAAATTGTAAGTATGTTTATATTATATTATTTGGGTGGGAAATGTACATTGTTGATTTTTTGTGAAGCTTGATATTATAATAAATATTGCATATTTGTTTACAAATTTGTTTGTAAAACTTTCAATATGTAGTACAAAAATGTAATATTTTTTATGATACCAAAATATGAAAATATTGTATATATCTGACTGTATAGTAATTTGTTTAAGGACATTTTATAGAAGAGATTTTGCTTTTAGGGATAGGTACTCTAGACCTCTTGTTGAAGGATATAGTGTAACCTGGCTTTGAAGTAGTTGAAACATTTGTTTTGTTTGTTTTGTTAGTTTGGGCCCTATTTTTGTTACAGATTGTTCCATGCGTAGTTCTTGGTAGCTTTGTTCTTTTAGTAAAGATTGTATTAGATTGTGGAAGGTGGGTTTTCCTCTGTTAGTGGTAGCTTGGAAAGCATTATGCCATCCTTCCACACTGTTGTTGGTTTTAGCCACCTGATTCAATGTACTTAGATAGACATTCCACCAGGGTATGTGGAATTTAGGTTGTCGTCTGTGTCCAGATCTATGTAACCTTCCCACCCAAGTATCTTCAAAGTAGTCTAGAAGTGGGGGCAATTTATCCTCGTATTTTTTTATAGTATGGACTGTCTATTAGTATATTATAATGTTCTGCAACATCAGTTACAGGGACATAGGAAAGTGCTATTAATTTTTTTACTTGATATGCAAAATTGCTATCTGTTGCATATAGGATGCTTAGTGTTGACTTTTGGAGATGTCTCCATATGCTTTGGTTAAAATGATAATAGCATCCTTGTATTGATGTGTGGGGAAATGCTATTAATCATTGCTAGCTCGAAATCAATAATTATTTTCTGGGGGAAATAAATATTGATTTCGTTTTTTGTTATATTTAGTATTTCTGTATATGTGTTTTGTTGTTTGTTAGGTTACAAACAGTAAATAAATGGGATATTGGTATGATGGTACAATCCATGTATGGTATACAGTTGGTAGAATGGTTTAGGACATGGTTTAAAAGTACCATCCATCATCCAGTGTTCGCATTGTTGTAGTTTCCTCAAATTACTAGCAGTAGCAAACATAATTATTCTGTTTGTAGTGCTTTCATTGTCATATAGGATGAATTTATCCTTATTATGTGTGATGCTCATTTCTGGTGAAATTACAATTTCCTCAAATGTTGTAGGGTTAGGTTCAGTTGTAGTAGTGAGTCTTTTTTGGTGTGCAATTGTCCTTTTTAGGGAGTGAATTGATGGCAGTTGACCTGAAGCATGGCTAGGAATTTTCAAAAGTTCTTCTTTTAGGATCTGTGTTGTTGGTTTCTGACTCCCTGTACTTGCTTCTTTGATACTTTCTAAAGCATCCCTGATCTCTATTTCTGTGACATTAGGGGGGTGGTTGTGTTCTCTAGTAGATAATACATTTGCTTCATCAGTAGTAGCCCTACCATAGCATTTATTTGAATAATATGTTGTACATGTCCAAAATACTTTTGTTCCTGTTTGTCTTTCCTGATTATAAACATAGCCCATATAGCATAGCAATAGTTTATTTTTTTGTGACATTACAAATTCAGCTCCTTCTGTCATTTTTCTATTATTTTAGCTAGGGAAAAATAGTAAGAAAAATATTTTAAAGTCAAATACAGTTCTATATGCTTGTTAGAAATTTATATTTTACATTTTATACTTACAGTTGTATTTTCTAGTGTAGAGAAATGCTGAAAAGCTGTTTTCAAAATCTTTCTTGTATGTTCTTCTTTTGTTTCTGTTGGTAAGAAGAGTAAGAATGTGATTAGTTATTATTTTATAATAATTGTTGATTTTTGTAGGGGAAAGGTGTTTAGTAGATAGCTTTTAATGGCAATTTAGGAAGTTAACAGAGATACTTACTAGTTAGGATTGTATAGTCTTTGCTTTAGATGGGATTTAATTAGGATGTGTTCAGAATATCTGTGAAGAAGATAGAATTGAAAAATATTTATTAGTAAAATGCTTAAATATTTTAGTGACTTTTAGGAAGGGAACAGATATACTTACTTGGTAAAATGTTGTAGTGTTTGCCTTAGTTGGGGTATAATTAGGATTTATTTTGAGTATCTGTGAAGAAGATAGAATGTAAAAATATATTTTTTAGACAAAGGCATAAACATTTTAGGGCTTTTTAGGAAGTTAACAGTTATACTTACTTGTTAGAAATCTGTAGTATTTGAGTTAGGTGCAGTATAATTAGGATGTGTTCTGAATATCTGTGAAGAAGATAGAATACAAAAATATTTTTTACTAAAAGGCTTAAACATTTTAGTGAGTTTTAGGAAGTCAACAGATATACTTACTTGATAGAATATTGTAGTTTTTTCCTTAGGTGGAGTTCAATTAGGAATTATTCTGAATATCTATGTAGAATATATAAGTGAAAAAACGTTTATTATAGGAATTATTTAACATTTTAGTGCGTTTTAGGAAGCCACCCTATATACCTACATTTTTAAGTACTGTGCTATTTTCCATAGGTGGAGTAAAGTTGTTATGTATTGTGAATATCTGTAAAGAAAATAGAATCAAGCAGAAAAGGATATTTTTAAAGATTTGCAAAGAAATGTATTTAGTGTGTTACAAAACATTTATATATAATTAAAATGAGTATGTAGTGATTAAGATTTTGTGATAGGTTATTTTATGAATTTTATAAATGTTTGTAGAAGGAATAGTAAAGTAGAAAAATAAATCTTATTTTCACGAGAAAGACACATATTTATTTTTCGACTTTAGCACTTGTTTAGTAAAAAAATTAGCGAAAACGTACTTGCTTTATTTATGTAGAAGTATTGCTTTCTGTAGTAGAATTCTCTGGAATAACATTGTCAAAGTGTAGCCTCCTTTTTCTATAGATTTGCCAGCAGGAATTGGCTGTAGGAATGTACTCCTTTTATAGTGTGTATACAATGTGTTCATTCATTTGATTGGATGTTTTCTGAAAGGGAGCATTTTATTGGTTAGTTTGAATTTTTTTAGATTTAACTGCTTGGCTTCTTGTTGTGAGAAAGCAAAACTGAGAGGGATGCAGCCTTGAATGCCGTAAATATTTTATTATATTTCTAAATATGTATTTTTAATGTTGTAATATTTGTAGAATAATTAGTATTTATTAATGTATGTGCTGCAATGTTTAGATAATGTGTTGGAAAAAAGCTACAAGCATTTAATGTGTATTTTCAAATGTTTATATATATTTTATACGTATTTTGAAGTGTATATAGTTTAAGAAAGCAAGATATAAAAAAAATATATAAAATGTATAAAATCTAATGTCGATATTCATATATTTTCGATATTTTGACTGTCTATATATATGTTGTCGATATTTTTGTAGTGTGAATTATAATTTTCATTTTAACGATATTTTTGCTCCCTATATTAATCTATATTAGTGTAGTCGATATTTAGAGTAGTCGATATTTTGTCCACGATATTTTTGTAATTTATTAAATGAGTATAGGAAGTCGATATAATTGTAGTCGATATTTTGGTAACGATATTTTAGGAACTCGATATAGTGTCCGTCGATATTATGTCAGTGATCCATTTAAACATTAATTTACCTGCAATGTAATCGAATCAGCAGCTTTCTTGCTCTTCGGGAAAAACATATATTAGCAATATAACACAGAGCAGAAGAAAACAAAGTAGTTATTAAATAGCTACTCACCAAGCCCAGTGACCTCAATGTCTAGCAGGTCGAGCAGGTCCTGCTCCCGGTCAAGGATGTCTGACCACCGGTGCGTTGCCTGCTTGTAGGTGCGCCGGAACCCCGACTCCCTAAACGTGGCCCGGCACACCTTAGCCCAGAGCTGGCGACGCTCCCGGAGGCCATACCCTGTACCGGGCATGCTGCCTGCTGCGATGGTCTTCGGGAGGTGGCGCTGCACATAAAAGATAAGTGAGGCCACCTCCAGCGCACTAAAGATCTCCCGGGCTGTGCTATCCTCCGACCTTAAGCGCCCGCAAGGGAGCCGGCTGCGGGGTACGGGACTCTTCGCCTTTCTAGGGCCGACTCCCTTTGCCATGGTTCTGAAAAACAAAAAAAGGAAGAGGAAAAAGGTCAATTAAAAAGAAAAGAAGAGAGAGAGAGAGGAAAAAGTAGTAATTAAGTAAGGAAAAGTAGAAAAAACACAAAATATAGATGTAGAAAAATAAAGTGATAGATAATGATTAAAAAAGATTTTAAAAAGTTCAAAAAAGCAAAGGATTGCAGAGATGAAAAGAGGATGGAAAAAGCATGGCTAGAACCATAGGAGTGAATGGAAAACAAGATGGCCGCGCCCATTGCGACAAAGTGGGTAAGTTTGCGTGATACGCCATCACGTAATTGCACCCCGCATGTAGGAAATGCCCAACGCGAGCATGCAACTAGCGCCCGGAAATGGAAATACGCAACGCGAACACTAAAAACAAGATGGCCGCGCCCATGTACGACCGAATGGGTAACTTCGTGGTCCGGTTGAAAAAACCCCGGCGAACACGCAAAGCGCCCCGCGAACACGCAAAAATAAAAAAAATTGTACAAATTCTCGGATTTTGCGGACCGCTAACTCGCTTATACACAAATTTGTGTACCGCAAATTTCGCCCATACTTAATGTTGACCTATAGTCCTACTACGTCACGGTGTACCATTTGCACCCGTAATCTTACAGGTTAACAAATGTGTGTGCAACCTCAGAACATGACAACTCTGACTCCCTATGGAATTGTGGTAACAGATCTAGAACGTTTTATTTGAGACTCTCATGCATACCCAAAGGTAATATACAAGAAATACAAAACCAGCAGTTTCAATATCTATTCAAGCTGTGAGTTTCTTGAGTAAAATATTTCCACTTCAATTACTAATAGAATGAAACATATTAGCATAAATAGCAATACAAGAACAGTGGAGAGAATGAATAATTCCACCAGTGTGCTAAAACAATAAAAAATGCTAGCATATTGGTAGCGTAATACAGTATAATCTAGTGTACTTCTACCGAATGCTCCTGAACCTAGTTTTACCTATGGTGGGTGATCTGCCAAGAATCCCTGCCAGGTGATCTTACTCCCCATTATCTGCGGCCAATTATCAACATGCTTTCTGCAACCTCGAAGTTTCAGCAGAGTGCTCAGGAGACGACCTTGCAACTATAAGATCAAACGTCTCCCTTGCAGATGTTAATTACACATCCTCTGGAACAAAGCAGCTTTCAGTCTGCCTAAGGTGTCAAAGTAGACATTTGAAAGCTTAATCAAAGGCCACAGCTTTGCCCCGTCTAAAAGTACTGGCAGGCGGAAACAATACTTGGGTACAACAGGTCACGACCGCAGAAACCGTCACCAGGTAGGAAATTCTTGGTTTCGTACCGCAGCAAGTCTGATAGTTCAACATAAAATAACTCCCATTAGAAAGCAATATGAAGGTTGGATAGATCACAGCAGCTGGAGAGCCCTTCCAATAGCAAGATAAGTTGGCTACAGACACATTATATGCACAGTGCAGTGACACTTCCCTACGTACTAAGGAATGCCCTAAAGTATTCTCGCAATCTGTGCTGTTCCAAAAAACGTCAGTTTCGCCATTTCTACAGTGAAATCTAAAAGGTAAAATCTATGAGTCATGTACATACCCTTCCCCTGGTGATTCAAAAGTCTACTTGATGGTGTTGCAGACAGTATTGAAAGTGGAATCTCGATATTGTAAGATAAATAAAGCTGTGGATCATCCAATCTGCTAAAGATATTTCAGCAACAGTGAATGGTAACTTCTCTAACTTCTCTAAGACCTGGTCTGTGTTGCATCCTTCCTTGCCAATAGTCTTTGCTGTTTTGTGTGACTGTAAGGTAAAACAGAGTTTTGGCATCTGGTACAGGTTTTGGGTAAAACCCCTCATCAGCAAAGCTAGCTTGAATCCGGTGGCAAAGTGAGTATGGGACCTAGGTCTGGGCATACCTTGCCCACATATGGTGAGCAAAGCAAACAGAAGGAGATGATGGACGGATTGCCGAAAGCCTTCAGATGCTCACCCCCACTCACAGATCTTGGTTGAATCCATCATAGTTCTTTAACTCACTTCACCACTACAGTTCAGATACAGCCATATGCAAATCAGACATGATCCTGTCCGAACTAAAAGCGTTGTTTTCCTTGGACTGGAAACAAGCATTCTGGGACTAATTTCAGGGTACCACCTATAATCAGCCATGCTAACCTGAGTTCAGTGTCAAAGTGAGTACGGGACCTACGTCTGGGCATACGCTTTACAATTGTTGAGAGGGGCCCTACTCCTGGAGCACTCGATGGCCCTGGGGTCCGACACCCCCCAGGGCCGGCTCCTGCAGTGTCCCGGGGTGCCTACCCCCGGGACACTGCTGTTTGCTATGGTAGGGCGGGAGCCTCGCGGCTCCCACACTACCAAAGCAAACTGCTTTAGTTTTTGAAAGAGAGGGAGCAGCATGTTAGCTGCTCCCCAAGCATAAAAGCAAAGCCGGCTCCTGCAGGATGCGGGGAGCCGGCAGGGACTGTGGGGGACTTGGGTCCCCCCACGGTACCCAACGGAGTGGGCCAGTCCTGGGGGATGGGGTCCCCGGGTCCAGAAGTGGCCCAGGAGGGGCTCCACTCGGGCCCCCTCCCAAAAATATAAATAAATACATTTTAAAAATGGCCGGCCCCGGAGCCAAAGGTGGCCACAGGCGGGGGGCAAAGCAGCCCCACTCCCAATTAAAATATAAAATAAAAAAAGGCTCTTGCCCCGGGGGATGGGGTCCCCGGGGCAGAGAATGGCCATGCAGCCCCCTTCCCGATTTAAAAAAAAAAAAAATTGGGGGAAGGATCTGGGGGATGGGGTTCCCAGGGCCAAAAAAAAAGAAAAAGAAGTGGGGCTACACAGCCCCCCTTCTTAAAAGTAAAGAAAAAAAAACGGGATTGGGAGGAGGCCATGACCCCTCCCTGCACCTCTATGCAAACGCGGCCCCTGGCACGTTTGCAGAGAGGGAACTAATTCCCCTTGCATACTGGGGGTCCCTGGGGGCTAACTAGCCCTCCAGTAAGTGCCAGGGGGCTGCTTTGCAGAGAGGGGCGTGGCCTCAGAACACATCTCTGCAACGCAGCCCCCTGGCGCATACTGGAGGTTCCTGGTGGGCTAGTTGGCCCCCAGGGTCCCCCAGTATGCAAGGAGAATTAGTTCCCCCTCTGCAAACACGTCAGGGGGCTGTGTTGCAGAGAGGTGTAATGAGGCCACGCCCCTTTTTACACCTCTCTGCAATGCAGCCCCCTGGCGCATACTGGAGGTTCCTGGTGGGCTAGTTGGCCCCCATGGACCCCCAGTATGCAAGGGGACTTAATCCCCCAACTTAGAACACGCTACGGGGCATGTTTGAACAGTGGTGAAGGTAGGGGGCGGGGCTAGAGGTGATATGTGTGCAAACATGCCCTGTGGCACGTTTTAAGTTGTGGAATTAATTCTTCTTCAATCCAGAGGACCCCTAGGGGCCAACTAGTCCAACAGGTACCTGCATTGCAGAGTGTTGTAAAAAGGGGATGAGCCCTCTGAACACCTCTCTGCAACTCAGCTCCCTGGAGCATACTGGAGGTACCTGGTGGGCTAGTTGGCTCACAGGGGACCCCAGGATTGAAGAGGAATTAATTCCCTAACCTAAAACGCACCACAGGGCATGTTTGCACACATGTCACCTCAGGCCCCACCCCCTTCCTTCACTATTGAGTGAAATATTCCTCTAAAATCAGCCGAACTACAAATTCCGACTTACTGACATGTTATCACGAGAGACGTCAGTGCTGCATCTTTGAGCCCAGTACAGATCCTGAAAAGTAAATCTAACCATACTTACAGTAGCTTCAATTTCTTTCCATAGGCTAACAGTGACTGGTTTCCCTTCTAAGGGGTCCATTATGATGACGGGCGGACTTAGTCCGCCCGCCATCACATCGGGACTCGGGACCGCCCGCCTTAAGGGCGGGGGTCCCGACCAGGGCATTAGGATGCGCCCGCCACACAGGCAGGCGCATCCTGTATGGGTGCTATTGCGGCGGGCGGAGCAGAAATCTCCGCCCGCTGCCATGTGTAAAGTGCACGTTGTGCATTTCAATGCACAACATGACAGGCACCGCGAGGTGCCTGTTATGTTGTGCATTGAAATGCAGGGGGGTACCATAGGTACCCCCCATGTGCACCCCCCACCCCCACGGAGTCCCTGGGGGCCCGCAACGGGCCCCTGCAGGGGGACTCCGCCTGCCTTTCCGTGGCGGCATTGCCGCCACGGAAAGGCGTGCCAGAATGCGCATTGTAATATGGCTGGCGGTGTCTAACAGACACCGCCACCATATTAAACATATTCCGCCCCGGCCGCAAGGCCACCGGGGCGGAAAACAGGCGGGCGGTGATTTTCACCGCTGCGGTCCCCCCCGCCATCCTAGTATTGCGGGGGGGGGATTTGGCAATGGATGTCGGGCGGATTACCTCCGCCAGGCCGGCGGTGGCTACCGCCAGCCTGGCGGAGGCAATCCGCCCGACATCATAATGGACCCCTAAGTGTGGAGTTTTGGAAGTTTTTATAAAATTCCTCAAAAATCAGCCGAACTACGAATTTCGATTTACTCGCCTGTTACCAGGAGAGACCTCAGTTATGATTCATTCAGCACACTACTGATCCTGAAAAGTAATTCTAATCGTAGTTACAGTAACTTGAATTTCCTTCCATAGGCTAACATTGACTGGTTTCACTTGGACATTTTTCTAACTGTGGAGTTTTGGAAGTTTAAAAAAATTCCTCCAAAATCAGCCGAACTACGAATTCTGATTTTTACTCACCTGTTATCAGGAGAGACCTCAGTGCTGCATCTTTCAGTCCACTACTGATCCTGAAAAGTAATTCTAATCGTAACTTGAATTTCCTTCCATAGGCTAACATTGACTGGTTTCACTTGAAAATTGCCTGCTATATAAATATAAATTAAAAAATATAAAATAAAAAAATAAAGATTACAATTTCAATATTTTTAAAAACATTTTTTTTCAATTTATATTAAAATATGTAATGTAATTTAAAAAATAAAATATCTAAAAATAAATACTTTAAAACAATGTAGTAAATTAGTATAAAACATATAAAAATTGATACATTTAAAAATTATCATTTACAGAACCTTTGAAATTCACTCAAAAAACCATAGGTTTCAGCCACGCTATAGTTAGGAATTAGCATTTAAAAAACCTTAGAAATTCGCTGAAAAAAACATAAGTTTCAGCCACGTTATAGGTAGGAATTAGCATTTAAAAAACCATAGAAATTCACTGAAAAAACCATAGGTTTCACACATGTGATAGTTAGCTGGACATTTCACTCATACAAAACCATTGTAATTCCCCCGTTATAGTTAGTTCAGCTACCTATAACTCGCGCGCCTCCAATGCACTGCTGATGACGTCACATATTACATAACTCATGACATGGTCAGTGACATCACTCATGTCTTCACTGATGACATCTCAAAGGACATCACTGATGACATCATCCTTGTGAAAGAGTGGCAGACCTCCTCTCAGCGTAATATAACCCTTGATACACACATTTAAAAATAGAAAATAAAATGTTCAAAAAAATGGAGATACCAATACCAGTTACAAAGACCTATTCAGTAATTCCACCATCTACATGCACATCTACTCATTCACCAACAGTTATATATAGTCACTCATACATGTACTCACTCATCATATGTACTCATACAGCTATACATCCTGTTACACACCGACATTCATCCATAGAGTTACTCACACACATACTCACACATGCAAATAAACTATCAAACATCCATTTAATTGAGTAGAGTCAAGGCCCTTTGGTATTTTCTTTATTAAAAGTACTCCATAGGCAGTACCATACATCGAGCAAAGAAGAGAGTGCTGGAACATAAAAGAGCAATTAGGAACAACAATGAACAATATCCTGTTGCTCGGCACTTCAAAACTGTTCATGGCCAGAATGATAAACTGTTGGCATATATAGGTTTGGGTGCAGTAAGACCCAATGTGAGAGGAGGTGATAGACAGCGTGAACTGAGAATTTTGGAGCCTAATATATCATAGACTTTGAAATCCTATATCCGGTAGGTTCAAATCCCAGCGAAGAACTAATTGTACACCTGGGTTAATCTAGAAGAATGCTAAAACAAGCAAACTGTAAATGTAAAAACAGGACAATGTAATACTGCCTGTGGTCGGGCAGCATGTGAGACTTAAATTGTATATATTACGAATAAATTCTTTTTAGAATGATATTTCCTTTTTACTCTATTCACAAAAAATGTTTTTCCTTTATTTCTCAACTTATTTTTTGAATCATGACCAAGACTCCATGGGGAATAATCGTAATATGTGATGGACCAGACACAAGTTGCAAAAGAGTTCCTATAATTTCGAGTGGTTGGTACAGCATCCCAGTACTGGACAAAACATTTGTGGGTTTGCCCACTTGGGCGTGATGCAAGTATCTTTGTGAATTATATGCCCACTGGGGTTGGACTTTAATAGACACGAGTCATGTAAATAGTACGGTGATGTGGCCATCCAACGAGCCTGCAGTTTTTCACAATATGAATTCGAGCAGGAGCAATAGTGGTTATAATACGCTTTCCAATGAATGAATTACAACTATATGTATTTATTTTCTGGCACAGGTGCTATATCGAATGTGCAGGGTTCTTGCAATACGAACATTTATAATTGTGTAAATAATGGCATATTGACCCGCAAATCTGTAATTGAGTGAATTACCAACCATTCGAACAAGATTTATGTTGCAGTCTTTGAATGTAACTTAAGAAATTATGAATGTTTTAAGATAAATTGTGGAAACACCATCACAAAATGTCTGCCCTGGAAACCGTTACGATTACAAGTGGGGTCCTCTTTCTATTTTCATGATTTATGTATGTAAACGGAAGTTTCACAATTTTGGCTTCACCGTGACCAAGCCTTAACTGGCGAAACGCGTCGGAAGGAAGCTTTCACCTTTGCTAATAAACTAAACTAAGCATCTTAAGGTGTCCTGCGCTGTTATTTCTCGAAGAGGGAATTACACTTTTCGATATATATATATATATATATATATATGTATATATATATATATATATATTCACCCAAACACCTTCCCAGGGATAGGAAAGTAAGTAGCCGCACACCACGATGAAGTTTGCATCTTTTTAATCAAAAGGCAGTCAGTAGTCCTAACATGTTTCGTTCGTTCTTCGTGAACTTTGTCAAAGGGTTGCGCCGCTGCCATTCAGACCAGGTATGACCAGGAACTACATCACTTCTTTCTTTTTTTATCAGTTATCCAGTGGGCGTTACACTCCCTCGCTAGGTTTTGTGGTCACTGTAGTTTCTGTTATGTATAATTGTCTTTTTACCCTCCAGTGGGTTTTATGTCTCATACCTGCTACTTGATGTAAAGTCCATCGCGTCCCAGACAATCCATTTTCGAGATTCTCCAGGAACCAATACCCAAGGCAGTCTTCGGCGGCACCGGCCTGTCCTGTTGCTTACGCATTCCCAAAAAACTATATATATATATATATACTAGCAGCCCGCCCCAGCGTTGCCTGGGGGCAATGAGGCTTCAGGGCCAACCGCCCGCCCAGGCCCCCGCCCGCCCCGACATTGTCCGTGCATGCCCATGCACGGACACGGACCAGGCCCCCCTCCCGCCCCGACTCACTCCCGCTCATCACTCCCGCTCATGTAATAGTAATAGTAGTATAGTAGTAAGAGTAGTATAGATTACACCAGCGCGGGACTATTTTTCCTTTGTGTGCCAAAATCACCATAAAATCATGTTTATCGGCAAAATATCCATTCTCATTATCTCCTCTCTGAAGGTATTGCCCAATTTGTATGTTACTACCCTCTTCACAGCATAAACCACAGATAGAGGAATCGTGGCGTCTTTATACACTAAACAAATCACAGAACTACAGAATGACGTCATGCCGTCATCTTCTGTAGTCCCGATACCTGGCCATGTGTTCAAAATGCAGCGTTGTTACTAAACTCATACTCAAAGCACATCTTTAGGGAGAGTATATTTCAGATCTCGTTATTGCTCATTGCCCTGTGTATGTATCGCCTCTTAAAACGCCACATAAATCGCAGGAGGACGAAACATTGCATCTTCATGTGATACGCCGTTCTCAGAACTACAGAGTGACGTAATGCCGTCTGCTACTGTAGTTCTGATAATCACGGCATCCTCAAATCATCACGGCATGCTCAAATCACTGATAACCCTTAAATTCTACCAGCGAAACTATACTGGTGTATGAACTACACCTTTTGTGAAGTCGGCATGCTCAAATCATCACGGCATGCTCAACTACACCTTTTGTCAACTCACGCACGTCCCGTCGCTGTCATCACGCACGTCGCGGCGCGGCCAGCGCTAGGTCCCGGCCGGCGCTACTTTCAGGGGACTACTTTGTTTTCAAACTTAATTTTTTTTATTTACTTTTTTATTTTTATTTATATAGCCTATGTCCATCTACACACCCTGACATTTTCATAGATGTATCGGGTGTGTATATTGGCGCTGTGGTTCCCGAGTTTACCTTGCCAAAAGGTGCAAGTTCTCTCTTTATAATAGTAGTATAGATATATATATATCTTTTTCCGCTGGATATATATTTTAGCCGCAAAAGTTTTGTACTGTTTGGAAGATGTATTTTTTCCATTTCTATTCCACGAGGTACTGCATTGTCACTTTAAATGGCCGGGTTTGATGCACGTAGTTTGTCATGTGATCAAGCCTCCTTGGAGGCGAAACGCGTCATGGCGGCAGCGCTGGCTTTTATGAAATAAAGACACCTTTCACCAGCACCTTTTGGGTCGGCTCCTTGTTGCTGAATATTCGAACTGCTTGTTTGGCTTGCTGTTTGCAGTTCTATGCGACAATTTCCTTCATATACGGTACCCACGTCTTCCAGGTACGAGCTAGACCCCTTCCTATAAGGGCAACGCGGCAGGAAGCTGTTTCTGGGTTTTCACCTGGGAGTGTTACTGTCTCCGGCGAGGAGAACGCCGCAACGCCCCTGTTTTACCTTTGATGTGTTCCGGTGGGACAGCAGCCGGATTTCCTTCATCTCCTTTGCTACGGAGACCGGATCCGAGTTTGAACCCGGGAGAACACCTTGGAAACAGCAGAGGGAAGTGTGCGCGGCCACTGGTAGGACATTCATCTCCAGTTATCAGTGTGCCGTTTGTGTGATTTCTGACAATAGCCATATCAATAGCGCTTTGAAAGTATGGCCGCCGACAGACTGCGAAATCGAGCTCAGGCAGCTGATTCCATGTTTCTGGATTCCCCGGCTGGGGGGTCCAGCATTGTTACATCCAGTACGCAGGACATTGGAACTAACACCACTCGTGACTTATTTAAAAAATTGGAACGCGCAATGAGGGCAGAGCAGTCCAAGTGGTGGGAGCATCGTTCTCTTACTCGCTACTTGGAGGTTGGTCGTGTGCCCAGGGGGCTTAGAAGCACCACGGCCCCCAGTTATGAAAACCCAGATCCGGCTATGCTAGCGGAGTGGGCAGAAGCCAACCTCAACTGCTCGAGTGTATACCTACGTATATTAGTTAAGTATGCTGAAAGTGATCGCCTCAAGTTGCAGATTGAAATTGACAAGCTTGAAGATGAAATCTCCAAATTGGAAGTTACTGACACAATTAACAAAATGAGAACTGATATGATGTCCCGTTTGACAAAGGAGGAAGAAATAATAAAAAAAAGGAAAGCTTTTAAGTTCGAGAGGGATAGAATCGACTACCTTAATGGACAAGTCTTTACTTTTGCTAAGAGGTACGATGCAGTTAAATCTAAAGCTCGTCAGAATTTGGCTGCAGGACAACAAAATGTAGCTCCGTTGCAGGCTGCCACCTCCTTTTCCAGCTTGAGCTCAGCTGTAGAAAGTGAACCCGAATCGGATTCCAACTGTGCAACAACCTTGGGGTTTACCAAGCTCACCCTGGCACAGGAGGTCGATTGCCTGTGCCAGGACCGACGCGAAACCCTAAGGTCTCACAAGCCCCGTGCACAGCAACAACAACAAAAAAACAGCGGGCAAACTACAAACGCGGGCAGCGCCGGAAATGCCGTGCCCGGAAGCTCAAGCGACAACGACCCGGGAAGAGGGGGACGTTGGAATCGCAACAAACGGAAGACACGCAAGCAAAAGCAAAATCAGTAATGAACCTCTCGAACATCAAACTTACTCCTGCAGAAACTGCGGTTCTTAATTTGGGACTTTCGTATTGCCCTCCTAGCAATATGAGTTATACTGACACGAGAATGGATATATACAGGTTCACCAGAAAACTTAAATTAAAAAAATTTTTTGAATTACATCCGAAAAAGACTATTGAACCTGCCAATCCGTCCAGTCCCATTTTGATTGGAAGCCAAAGCCAAGCGACCTTTGATACACTCTGGGACCTACAAAATGAGTCTTCTATGGGAACTTTAAGGGATGTTCCTCTGGACCAAGTGGAAAAACAGGTAACACCTTTCAAACCAAAATCTGTTTTTTTGCCTGTTATGGTCCATGACAATCTTGATACTTTCCAGGAGAGTGTGGTCCGCGATGTTAAAATTCTCTATACTGCCACCAACAAACGTAAGTTTCACATTTCCAAGCAGAACCAATGCTATAAACAACTGATTGTGAAACTCCAACAAAACCACAATGTTATCGTTAAACAGGCCGATAAAGGCGGCAATGTGGTTTTGTGGCCTAGGGATTTATACATACAAGAAGCGGATTCACAATTAAATGATATCTCCTGTTATCGAAAGAGCAATCTACAGATTGTCAAAAATGCGTGGGCCATACAACATCAGAAATTACAGGCATGGAGGAGTGCGGGCCTGCTCACGCATGAGGAATTCAAGTACCTCAAGAAGGATTATCCTGTCATCCCTTCTTGGTACTTACTTCCCAAAATCCACAAGGACAATCAAGTACCACCTGGCAGTCCGATTATTTCGGCCATCAACAGTTCCTTGGAAAATGTGTCTAAATACATTGACTTTTTTTTACAAAACCATGTCAAAAGTCTCCCTTCATATGTTAAAGACTCGTTCGATTTTTTAGCCAAAATTGAAAACTTTATATGGGAAGAAAATATGGTTCTTGTAACAATGGACGTTTCATCTCTTTACACCTCAATTAAACATGAGGATGGACTCAAAGCCTTGGCCCACTATTTGAATAGAGATTTACCCCTCCCTACAGCTCACAACAAAATGTTGGTTGAGATGACCAGAATATGTCTGGAACAAAACTATTTCATTTTCAATGGCGCAATTTACCATCAAGTCAGGGGTGTGGCGATGGGGGCCTGTTTCTCACCTAGCTACGCGTGCTTGCACGTTGGGCTATGGGAGGAACAGGTCCTAGCCGGGCAACACCATGACATTTTCACTGCTAACATTATGTTATACCTGCGTTACATTGACGATGTTTTTTTGATTTGGAGGGGTGATGTGAATGAGGCCAGAAAGTTTGCCGATTTGATTAATTTGAACACTATTAATCTCAATTTTACAGCAAACTTCAGTACTACATCGATTTGTTTTTTGGATGTTGAGGTTGTGGCAGAGGGCACTAAACTAAATACCAGACTCTTTAGGAAGCCTAGTGCGGGTAATACCATCCTACACTCCCTTAGCCAACATCCAGCACATTTAATTCGCAGTATTCCCTTCGGGGAAATGCTGCGAATTAAGAGAATTTGTAGTACTGATGCCGAATGCGCGGCCGCGCAGGAAGCATGCAGACTTCGCTTCCTGGCTAGGGGCTATTCTGCAGAGATTTTGGCCAAAGCAATCTCACGTTCCAACTCTATGAGTAGGCAGGAGGCATTGATACCTAGAACCAGAAGTACTCAAATGACTAATGATGGGACTGAGGATGTCCAAAGATGTACCCCCAGGGCTATTCTAACATACAATAGACAACATGGGGCTCTTCGGAAGATTATCAATAGAAATTGGAATTTGGTTCTCAGTGACCCTGTGATCGGGCACTTGGTGGAGCCCATACCAACCTTGACTTTCCGAAGATCCCCCTCAATGTCCAAAGCCTTGGTTAGTAACACCTTGGAACCTAAAGTTTCAGCCACCTGGTCAGCCTTGAAGAAGGGCTTTAAGATCTGCCCTCAGTGCAAGGCCTGTCGTTTTGGCAGAAATCGGACGCATTACAAGAGTCCTTTTTTTGAACATCCCACTGCCATTACTAAGTGGCTTACATGCAAAACAGAATACGCCGTCTATGTGTTGGAGTGTCCCTGTGGGCTCCAATATGTGGGCAGCACTAAGCTGCCCGCCCACAAGAGAATACTCCAACACATACGGGCGATTTCTGGTCATGATCAAACCTATCCGGTTGCCAGACATTTTCAGGACAAACACTTAGGGGTACCAGATTCACTCTTGTATTTTTTGATTGATTGTGTGGAGGCGTCGAGGAGGGGTGGGGATCGTGAGGCTAAGCTCCGTCTCCTTGAGACCAGGTACATCCTGGAATTGAATACTAAAAATCCCAACGGCCTCAACGATAGGGAGGACTTGTATACTTGTCTTTAGTCCCCTTTGTTCACATATTTTTATCAATCTAAATATGTTCTCTCCCTTCGTGCCTGATCATGCCTGTCCGGATATTCGAGCTAATTTTTCTGGTTCTGACTTCCTTGTTTTTTAAGTCCTGATTGAATATCACCAAGCAAGCGCTCCTTGCCAGTTAGTTCCAACCTGCTTCAGTTTGTACATAATGATGAAATGTTCTTCTCTCTTTTTTAATCCAGTATTTGACTGTTGAATTTTAACTTTGGAATCACCATCTATTATTTCTTTGCACTGTTTGCACTTTATATTTGCACTTTAATGCCTGCAACTATTATAGTGACCTGCCCACTTGGGTTTGATTTCTAAACAAATGTTACTCGTGTCATTACTTTTGCTGCTATTTTTATAGATACTATTTGCACTATTTGTAAATACTTTATTTTGTTATCCATGGCGGAAATAACTTTTTGAATGTTTTTTTACACCATTGTACATAGATGAATTTGCTTATCATGTACTCAGTTGTGTATTGTATATTGATCAAGTTTTGCATTTATTACATATTTCTATCGTATATTTGAGCAATTTGCAATATTTCATTGATTGTAAATATGTTTAGTGCTTTATCTTGAATCAAATTGGCTCACTCGAGCTGCATTCTTTCTTTTTCCGCTGGATATATATTTTAGCCGCAAAAGTTTTGTACTGTTTGGAAGATGTATTTTTTCCATTTCTATTCCACGAGGTACTGCATTGTCACTTTAAATGGCCGGGTTTGATGCACGTAGTTTGTCATGTGATCAAGCCTCCTTGGAGGCGAAACGCGTCATGGCGGCAGCGCTGGCTTTTATGAAATAAAGACACCTTTCACCAGCACCTTTTGGGTCGGCTCCTTGTTGCTGAATATTCGAACTGCTTGTTTGGCTTGCTGTTTGCAGTTCTATGCGACAATTTCCTTCATATATATATATATATATGTATATATATATATATATATTCACTGAAAAAAGCAAAGGTTACAGGGCTTTTATAGTTAGAAAATAGGACCAAAAAACCTTAGATATCTACTGAAAACAACAAAGGCTACAGGGACATTATATTTATGCTGATATTACACTCTACAAAACCAGAGAAATTCAGCAGTTATAGTTAGCAGAGCTAACTATAACTCGCACCCCTGCAATGCACTGCTTATGACGCATTCACAGAGTGATGTAATGTGTGAGATCATAAGTAGTGCATTTTGGGGGTGCCTATTATAGTCTGCTCAGCTAAATATAACTGCTAAATGTCGCTGGTTTTGTACGAGTGAAATATCAGCCTAACTATTTCGGCTGTCTAACCTTTGTTTTTTCAGTGAATATCTAAGGGTGTTTTAATCCTATTTCCTAACTATAACAGCCATTTAACCTTTGCTTTTTTCAGTGACTTTCTAAGGTTTTTTTAAATGCTAATTCCTAATTACAACTTACCTGAAACCTTTGTTTTTTTCAGTGAATTTGAACGTTTTTTCAAGTAGAAATGGTCTTTGCAGAATGGTGCATAAAGGGGACTGGGCTTCTTAGCAGCTCTCGGAAATCCTGCTGAGGAGGACTTATAGGAAGAACCAGACGGGCTTCTTGGTCCCCAAGGTCCTCTAGCTTCCATGACAACTTTATTTCCCAACCAGTACTGTGCCAGTAGATTTGTTTGCCGAGTGATGACTTCTTAGCAAATTGACTGTGTTGAACTTGCTGGAGATAACAAGAGGGATACTTGGCACCCACATGCCCTCAATAGACAAGGGGACTTCATCCCCCAACTAGTACTATACCAGAAGGCACGTTTGCAGAGTGATGGAGAAAGGACGTCCTTGATGCCTGCACAGGAAGTGCATGTATGATTCTATGAGTGCTATGACCAAGCACAGACTGTGAATTCTGGGGGCAGATTTACAAACCTCATGCACCACCGATGCATCACATTGCGTGACGCACCGGTGGCGCAGCCTGCTAAGGGATATTTACAAGCACAGATAAAGTCACCCTGCATGCTTGTAAATATTGCCCCTGTTCACGCAACACTTTGCGTGTTAGGGGCGGGACATGGGTTTTGCTGTGGGTGTTCCCACGCATCACCCATGTCCACTGATGCATTTCCAGATTTACGAGAAATCGTAAACCTGGAAATGCGTGAGTTTGCTGCGCCACCATAGGGGTGGCATAGCCAAGCGTTTTTTCCCTCTTTTAATGTATGCTGCATTCTACAGCCTGCATTGAAAGAGGAAAATGCCTGCAGTGATTGCTTTTGTGCAGGAAGGGGGCCCTTCCTTCACAAAAGCAATCTTCTCATGGTGGAGGCATGCTTGCACCATGGTGCAAGGGTGCCTGCGCCGGCGCATGGCAGCTGTTTCTGTGCCAGCGCAGGGGAGAGCACAGGAATGCGACATATCATTGTAGATATGTCACATTGTGGCGCAGCCAAAGGGCTTAAAGTGCCGCACTGCGGCACTTTCTTGTAGATCTGCCCGTGGGTGTTTTTAACAAAGTGTAAAACACATATAAAAACATATTTTACATAAGGTTTAGTGTAGCTATTTAGTAAGATACAAATTTAACTTTTCCCTTTGTATTCATTTGCCGAAATAACTTGATCAAAAATGCATTTTCCTTCTTCACAGCAATACCCGAGGTCGTAATGATATCAATAGTCATGAATACAAATAACTAAGTGAAAAACAGATATATAGACATATTTTACACAAAGTTTGAGTCTAGCTGTTTAGTAACATATTGGTTTTATTTCATTTTAGCAACACATTTATAAAAAACAAAAGTTAAAAAAATAACTCAACATCTGAATTTATAAATAGAACATAACTACCAAACATCCATCAAACTACCCATTGATACAGAAACTCAAGGGGAATAAAAACCCACTGCAAAACTAGAGTAAAGCACAATCTGGAATCATCACATGACCGGGAAAGTAAGGAATATAATTGGATAATATACTTTTTAGTAAAATAAATAGGAAGTACACACCCACTACTCCTTCTTGAATCTTCTTTTCGAGAAGTTTATTGTAAGCAGATTGTAGGTTTTGGCTGGAGACTTTTTTTGGACTCATGTGAGGGGATGTTCATGTTATATCATCTTAAAACTTATCATAGAAAACGTCTCCAAATGCAGATCAAGCAGAAGGAAGCTGGTGAACCATCTACATCAGTGGCAGCAGCAATAATTCCAGGCCAGAAAGTCCTTTCAGAGGTACATATTACTACACAGATATTGCTCCACAGTTTTTAAGAATGGCCAAGAATTGCATGGACTGTAGTGTTGTTATAAGAGCTGGTGAGCAGTGTGTTACAGCTATTCACAGTATTGCCAAAAATCATACCAGGTAATTTTTTCCCCTTTTATATTTTGTTGCATATTTCATAACACAAGTTCATAGAAAGCAGCAAAAAAGCAACGGAAAGCTGAAGGAACCTCAACTTCAACAGCAGCACAACATCACCAAAGTTGAGAGTCTATTCAAAAGTCCAATCACAACTTCAAGGTTTGGCTCCACAATTTTCCCTGATGGCATCGTACTGCATGGATTGTGGAGTTGATATGAGTGCTGGAAAGCAGTCCATAACAGACTTTAGCAATGCTGCAAAGAATAATAAATGTTGATTTATTTTTTATTTTTGGCCTTCATAGTTTTTCTACAGTAGCGGGCATTTCATTATCTAACAAAATGGGTATCTAATATCTATGTGTTTTATTTTATTTTAATTTATTGTAACACTACTTACCTATAGCTTGCAGTATAGACAAGTCAAACCGTCCCTCTACAAATAAATACACAGGTAACTTTTGCTAGTTATAATTTTTTACTTTCTATATTTTTGAATATAAGTCAACAGTTTGTGTTTAAATCTTCTAGTAAGTGCATCAACAACATATACAACATACTCTGGTTTATTTAGACATCACTCTGTTAATTTTTTTATTTTCTTCGTTAAAACCATCAACTGTAATATATGTGTCTTGTTCAGCAACTCCTCCTCTTAACAACTCTTCATTTTCCCTAGAATCCTGTTGAGTACCAAAGAAAGGCACAGAAATGACTACAAACTCTTTCAATATCTTCTATACTACCATGTGAAAGTGCTCTAGTCATTTCTCCTAAACATAAACATAGGTTTTCATATAATACAGCCTCCTACCTAAAGTTAGCATTGTTGAGTGGTATAACTAATTTTATGTTTTAAACTTTGACTTGGAAAGATACGTAGAAATGTTCTTAATATATCAATGGATTGCTGTCTAATACTGCAAACACTACTACATTTCCATCTGTATACAGTACCCTGAATAGCCCATTCTTCATTTCATGGTCATCGTCCTCTTTAATCAATAGCTTGAACTAATCTGCTATCCTGAAAGACGTATGTATCCATTCTACACTAAAAACTGTATAACAGTTACTTCTATTCACTAATCTTTATTTCTCATTGTGTCCCCTCATGCACAACACTATCTTGTCAAGAGTCTTCATTCTATTTAGAATTGAAATGAAAAGCTTACTCTTCAAAGCAAAGGCCTTATCAACTACTCTCTCTACTCATTCTTTCAGTTTCACTGCATCTCTCATTCTTCTGGACTTTTTCAAATTAAGCAATACATTTACAAGGCTGTTAATATGCAATCATCATAACATTTGTGCATAACCTTTGCCACGATCTAAACATCCAATTACAACCCATCCAGTCATTAAAATATTGAGGCACACGTGCACCAATAAAACACCTAGGCTCTACTCATGCACTCATCTAATTATGTGGAGAGCACCATTGTAGTAAACGTATCACCCATATAGTCCAAAGACCACATAATCCTCAGTAAAACTTGTATATACATGGGTTTGTAGTTGAATACATCAACACTGTCTGGATTATTGAATGAGTGCATAGATAGTGCATAGGTGATTCCCTGAGGACATAAGTAGTGCCTAGATGAATCCCTGACTATGTAATAACTCCATGGGTCATTTCATATCTGCATACTTACTGCCTGTGTGTTTGCATGAGTATATCACTAGTATGTGGGTGTTTGGATTATCTATTAATGAGGTGGGGAAGGATTACTGGTTCTGCATAAACAGGGTATGCAGGTCGTAGATTGGTGTGTCCCAAATAAAAAACCCTCATGCACGTGTTGGAAGGATCGAGGTAGCATTATATCTTGATTCTCCGCTATTAATACACGAGTGTGCATAATCATTGGGTCAGTTTGTTATGCAGCCTCCACCCGGAGGTTCTTACCCATGGTTAAAATGAGTAGTGATCAGTGATGTGGTCAGTGCTCTGTGAAGTTAAAATACCCGGACAGCCAGATTTTATGCTTTATTAGGTCTGGATTCAGGCAGCTAGTTGGTTAATTTGTAAAGTCGTGCATCCTGTGAATTGCTTAGGAACTCATACGCACACAAATTAGTAGTTAAAAGTGGTCGACATGTTTCTGCCCTGCATTGCCTTGGTAGGTCTGACGGGCTTTCTTCAGGACCATGGTGAGTGGTCAAAAGTGAGTGTTTATAATAGAATCTTTCTAATTATAATCAAAAAATGAAAAAGGAATAAAGTGACCTGTTTTCCTTAATTTCAAGAAGGTTTCATTGTCCCTTGAGTGAGGTATTACCGCACTTCAACGGGTTTGACGGGAGGGCGAGGGTGCCTACTGCAGCAAAATCCCTCTCGCACTGCTTGTGCTGACGCTGCCTCTGTCCAACCCGGATATGCATGAGTAGAGCCTGAATGAATAGACAAGTGTGCGACTAATGCTTCAATAATCCAATACATGCATAGATACTGGTGGGATTATTAAATGAGTGCAATTCTAGTGCCTGGATGACTGCAAGAGTACATACATTGTATATAGGTGATTTATGTAGTGCAAGGAAAGTGCATACATTATTGTTTAAGCCCATGCATAGCACCTAACCTATTGGATGAGTGGATGAATAGTGTTTCAGTGATTGGATGCAGCTCATTTCTTTTTGGGTGAGTGAATAGGTAGTGCCTGGATGCTTAGATAACTACATGGGTAGTGCCTTGAGAATTGAATAAGTGCATCAGTAGTGCCTGGCTAATTAGGTGAGTGCATGACTAGTGTCTATATGACTGCATGATGCCTTTGTTAAAGCTTGAGAGATTGCATGAGAGTAGATGTACTGCTGTATTAGTGCAAGACAATTGCCTCAGTAATCAAATGACTACATATATACTGGGTGAGTGATAGGTGTACTACAATGGAACTCTCTATGTAAGTAGATGAGTACATGATTGGAGCCTGAGTGTTTCATCAGTGCATGCATGTGTCTCAGTATTTCAATGACTTCATGGGTTGTAAGTGGATGTTTAGATGGCTGCATAGGTTCTGCACAAATGTTATAATAACTGCATATTACAGCCTTGTTAATTGCATAAGTCAATAGTTAGTAGCTAGATGAATTGAAGAATTTAAGGGTAGTGTCTGCTTAGTTCAATGAGTATATAATTGTCGCCTGCCTGATTGCAAGAGTACATGTGTAGTTTCTGGATAATTGAATAACTCCATGGATAGTAAATCACTGATTTGATGATAACTGGCAGAGTAGTGGCTGAGTGATTGTGTGAGTGCCTGAATACTGCCTGACTGACTGTGAAAGTTCCTTCCTTGCAGTTAGATACATAACAGTTGGCACTATATCTCTGACTCATTGGGTATCTCCTTCTGTCAGTATCAAACTACCTGTTTTACTGTATATATGCTTTTCTTCTGAGCTATGTGTGAGTATATAATTGCATACATGACACTCTAGAACCATCTATTGTTTTGTTACTGAGCATGCACATGCATTAGTAGGTTTCTAAAACAGAAAAAAACATTTTGAAATTTTTCAAAGCACAAAATCTTTAGCGAGTTTCATGCTTACATCATTTCTCAAATACTTCTTCTGCTCCTAAAACATATATTCAACATATCTCAAACAAAAGTCACACTCAAAATGAAGCTAGCACAAGTTCTCAATTGTCACCAAACCATGTTGAAAGATAAACATTTCCCTCACCATAGTCATGGAGTTTTCATCAGCCTTACTGAACATAGATCACCATGCAAACATATATGTAATTTCTTAATAGATGTACACCATCAACCTATCATTCCAAAACTATATACCTCTCTGCATCTTTAAGTAAACTCAAAGGTCCCACTGTATATATAGCTGTGAGCGAGATTAAAAATCATATCTCAACATCTAAGCACATGCAAAGTGGTTAAATAAGTTAAAACCCCTTTGACAAATACTTCTAAATACATACCAAACAAGTGTTACTTCTATCTAATTCATATACAGGAAGGCAATATGTTTTCATCTTTTGTTTCTCAGTACACTACACTGTTTAATAATGTTACTAAAAGTATGACAACTCCCAGAAGGCAAATAACAGATGTATCTATTCTGCAATGATGTTTAGACATTTAAAACATTATTAGGTCCTCATTGCAAATTTCCACAAGACTATACATTTATTTTTCGATAAAATACACAGTGTAAGAAAGAGCACTAATTCATTTTTCTGTTACTTCTCAAAACAATCACCACTAACCTCTTAAACGCATACCCTCTAAAAGATACAGTTAATCTCATATACTTTTTCACATCACTTTGATACTCCTTTTAATCAAACTCTCATATACATCTTCATTTTCGATGTACATTTTTAAAATAATTACAAAGTTATATACATATCAGTGAATTGAGTTTGTAGATTATATTGTAGTTGTACCTCTTTCTGGATAGTTTTGACACTGTTAAAATGTGTAAAAACTAAGCACAATAATGGTACACGACTCTCATTCAAAGCAACTCTAAAATGGTAACCTCTTCAGCTTTTCACTCTTTCAGTATAAGAAAGGCCTCAAAATGAGGGTCCTGTAGGTGCTTTTTCAAGATGTTTTCAACAGGAGTTCAAACATATAGCTAGCTTAATTTTTCTGAAATGTAAATACTACACAACAGTTTATTACATAGCCCTGAGTTGGAAAATAAAGGTGTCCATTACTTAAATTGTGTCATCACTCCTCAACTTTTGTGTAGCTGTCATATACACACAACCAACACAGCAATTCTTGTCAGAGTAATCCTAGTACCCGAAATATTGTGACGTTTTTTTCAAAAGGTTTTTTTTTTTAGTTTTTAGGGACCTTCATGACAAGGTCATGATCCCCACAAACAACAAAAGTACTTTTTCAGGGTCAAATGGGGATTTTAAGACCAGGCTCTGACATGCCCCAGACATATACTGAACAACAAAGAATATCAGAGGGTCTACAAATATCGAAAGGAGTGAACACCCAAAGAAACAACAGGAAACTGGAGCACCAAGTGTAGTGTAAAATCTAAATGAGGTCACCCCTATAGCTAACCCATATAGTGGTCAGATAAGGATGCCCATCAGTCACCACACGGAACCGCCCTTCATCATTTGGGTTTCCTTTTAAGACCACCATCCCCGATCGGCTCGGACGCATTAGCGCGGAGTACCGACGGACAGAGCGGTGCTCCCCCATTCCTGAGCCGTGGCCAGGTGGGGTGAGGTCTGTACATCTTCCAAGTTGGACACTTGTGACGACTTGGACAGGTGGAGAAATTGATGCAAGCACCTAGTGGATTCAGGTGATCTTTGTATCAGTGTATGATCTTAAGCACATTTTTTGTTCACACTATCACTTAGTTGCAGTAGCTATCATTTGATTAATTTCTTGGTCCTGATGAAAGCAATGACAGAATGTGTCGCTAATTGCTGAAACATGTCGACCCCACAGTACATCTAGACAATTCAAGAACATTGTGATTGTCATTAACTGCTTTTTAACCTTGGTAGAGTGGGTAGCACCAGAATAAAATTGTTAGCACCCCCTCATCCTATTTTAGCTCACATTTTTGATTCTTTACACATTTTCTCTGCACTGCGACGTCAGTCCCCTTTAAATTTCCTATCCACCTCTTAATTGAGAAGTAAGACCACGTAAGATCTGTCTGATCAGGTGAAGGTTTTTACTATCTTTACCTTCCCTGGGAAAGACCAGTGGCACCTTTAATGGTGGTCTTAAAAGGAAACCCAAATGATGAAGGGCGGTTCCGTGTGGTGACTGATGGGCATCCTTATCTGGACACATCATGATCCCCACAGACATGTTGTGAAAACAGAAAATAAAAGCAGATATTCAATGACCACCAACACATCCAAAAATGAATATGTAAAAAAAATCCACAGTAAACATTGCCCTACACATACTACCGAATGCATACTTTTTTCAAGGCATATTTAATCTCATATTTTTGTATTACGTTTCTTTAAAAAACATCTTTCTGACCTATTTTCACAGTTATTTGGGATGTCGCAATGATGTTGTTAACCGCAACAATCACACCTTTTCCATAAAGTCTAAAACACATGCATCCACACATATTACAGTATTTGACACACTAGGGTTTTCTTAAAATATTCTCTAAAGCCATGCTTTTCTAGAGAGTTTATATAAAAACCATCTCTAAAACCTATTTTATGTTTTTGCGGTGAGGATGGAGATCGCAATGACATCCGTACACGTGACCCCTGAACATGCTGCAAAAGCTGAAAACAACAGTAGGAATTCAATACTATCTTTACCTTCCCTGGGAAAGACAAGTGGCACCTTTAATGGTGGTCTTAAAAGGAAACCCAAATGATGAAGGGCGGTTCCGTGTGGTGACTGATGGGCATCCTTATCTGGACACATCATGATCCCCACAGACATGTTGTGAAAACAGAAAATAAAAGCAGATATTCAATGACCACCAACACATCCAAAAATAATATGTAAAAGAAACTCATATTTTTGTATTAAGTGTCTTTAAAAAACATCTTTCAGACCCATTTTCCTTTTTTGCGGCTATTTGTGACATCGCAATGATGTCGTTAACCACAACGATCATGCCTTTTCCATAAAGTGAAAACACATATATTCTGTATTTCACACACTAGGGCTGTCTTACTGTACACTTCAGTCACATGTTTTTCTAGTGTATTTCTAGAACAACCATCTCTAAAACCTATTTTCAATTTTTACAGTGAGGCCAGAAAATTTAACTTTATTGACATATTAATATGCTTAAATAAATTAAAAAAAACAAAATGATTGATTTGCATATCATTAAAATATTTACCATATAAATTAACATTTACATATAAATTCTTTACAACTATCCCAACACATAGCCCCTAAAAGTTCAGTATCCCGCTCCTAAAAAAAAATACAATTAATTATATTCATTAAACTTAAACATTTTTACTTAAAAAAATACATTACAAAAAAAAAAAAAAATCATGATAAAACACACTGCAATACATTACATACTAATAAACACTTACAAGCGATAACAATTTTCAACATTGATATTTTTTACAGCGTTATTAAAAACAACACTAAAAACAATATTTTTACCTTTGATATTCCTGTCAATTATATTTTTGATGTCAAGATATTCTTGACATTATATTTTTGTATTACAATATTTTTTTCTCAATGTTCTGTCCGAACACCATACTTGGATCAAAAGCCATTGACCTATTTTGGTCACATGGTACAGTGGCCAGAACTCAGTAGTTTGGCAATAAAGTATCTTGCAAGCCATGTAGCAACTAAATCTACTCGCAGAGTAGATTTAGTGCACCTGGTGCAATTGTCATGATAAGACAATGACCATGATCTCTTTCCTAAAACAAATAAGAGAGTAATAATGATTAACATGAATGAACATGTTATACACAAAAATTATTGGACTTCACAAGACACATACACAGAGGAGTGCAATTCCTCAGATATCAAATGTGAGTTGAATAATCATCTTCAAGATGACGTCCCACAAATTTGACAAGTAGCTTTACTTCGTGGTTTAAAAATACAGAAACAATAACACAACAGAAATGTCTGCTGTAAAAATAAAAGGAAAAACAAAAAAAGACTCTTTTATATTTACATTCAGTATGCGACTATTATACATAAACTTGAATGAACAAGTGCACACAGCAATGATAGACAATGATGTAGGGCACCGCAATTTTGCCCTAGTGACTGAATGGTGAGAGGTGATAAAGAAAGAAAACAAAATCAATATTAGAGTTAACTGCAGACTTTGTAGTGAAGAATCAGTGGTATGTACGTCTGCCATGAATGCTTCCAGTTATTTCCTGACAAAACAAGATACCTCCCTATCATACCTAACCTTGCATTCCAATACTCAGCTGTAAGTGAATATGCAAAGGAAAGTACAGCTTATGAAAAGAGATAGATGGTCACTCTCTGATTAAAGTTAGATTCTGAAAGATAGGAATTTCTCAAATTTTTATTGGTAATAACTTTCTACAAAACTTTGCAGATGTATTCCTTTTTCTACATTTGCTGATGATGCAAAATCTTGTTGTGATCAGTTAAGAGGGTGCAAAGAAAAAAGGGTGGTCACAAAACACATTTGACCAGCAATGCATTTTCCTATCCACTTTTTAAACAGAGTTGGCAGCAAAATGGCTACACAGGAATTTCAACAAATTTGACAGGAATATAGATTATGGCGTGGAAAGGGTCCTTTTAGTTATCAGATCTAAATTGGTTCAGTGGTTAATAAGGGACAAAACTTAGTGATATATTGGGCCGTGGCATACCACGGTGCCTTCGCAGCATACCACGGTACCTAGCAATGGAGAAATACAAAATAATTGATTATTGAAAGCTCTTGCAAAATGAAAAGGCAGCAATTTTGTTTAGATCACACTTTGACTAAGTTCAGTTTTTATTGTAAAATATAGGTTATTACTGTTGATTTTATGTAGACGAAGGCATGAGGCAGTTTAGCAAATTCTGTTGAGGTAGGGCAAAGTGGTTTATTAATTTATATGTTTTTAAAAACGTTATGGAGAACCGCAGTACTCTCACAAAACTATCTAGAAAGTACCGCAGTATTCACTGACATGCAAAAATAAACCTTACATGTGAGAAAATAAACCTAGACATAAATATACTGTGGCTCTTAAAAGAGCCTTTTTTGAGAATGCAAAGTTTTTAGGGGTGAAAGGAAATATGGTTTTAATAGGCTGTAAAATGTACACCATCTGGATGATACACTGCTGCATTTAAATATTTTCTATTCAGATGTAAAATGGAAGACAGTTGATGATCTCGAAGGAATGCTGAGACTGTCAAATTGACATGTCCCTCAGGTCTTTTCAAACTTGGCATTATTTTCAGTAAACCACTTCCACCTTTGCCTCTGACAAATATTGGAGAACACAAAATTTTTGATGGGAAATATACACATTAAGGCGGTCATTACAATGGCCACATTGCTGACTGCAGTTGTGGCAGTCAGGAGACTGCCAGCAAGTATGTGGGTGGCATTACTGTGGTATTGCAATTTGGCTACTGGGCTGGTGGTCAGAAACATGGTAGGGGCATGCTGTGGACATAGGAAAGGGCCAGAGCTAATGTTGATGCCATGCAGCTCCTCCTGCACGACTGTGCACCATGCAATATACCATAATGCACATGGCAAACAGTCTATGGTGTGAGTGGGGGCCCTACATGTGCCCCAGAGCCATTTTCAGTGGCACAATGATGAACAGGGACCTATTTGGGGCCATCATACCCTTTTCTGACAAGACTTTCATGGTGGGTTTCCCACCAGGAAAAGGCTGTCGGAAAGGGATATTGTAATCCTGACGGCGATGTCTGTCTTGGCACCACTGCCATTCAGGGTCGCTGATCCAACTGCTACTCATCGGGATCTATGCTTCTGGTGGAGCCGGTAGTCTTGCATCCAACAGCTTAGGGTCTGACCACCAATATCAGAATAAGGTAGTCAGACTGAAGAGCTGTTTGCGGTCAGACCAACATAATGGTAATGAGGCCCTAGGATGGAAAATATCTCCTGTTTCTCAATTGCCAGTCTATCACCAGTTAAGTATTCTATATCATAGTCACCACGGTAGATAACCATAAAGTGGGGATGGTTATATTCACTAATCAAGGAAAGTAGAGGGAGTAACTGATTCCATTTCAAACCCCTTTCACAAATCCATGTGATTTCAACTCCTTATCACACCTAAATAATTTTCAACATCTGCATTCTTGGCATTTGTCTCTGGCCCAAAAAATTAAACTGTGCTAAGCAAGCCAAACCCTAACCATCTTGCACATAGACTGACATACAAGAATGAGGAATACAGAGCAGACTTGTATACATAAAGTTAGTTGTTTGACCATTAGGAAAGTACATATTTATAACAACTTAGTTTTGAAATGAGGACAATTATTGTTAAATTAAATTTGAGCCAGTATTAGAAAGGCATTTGAAAAGTACATTTCTGATCGCATGACAATGAAAACCAATAGAAGACTAACTAAGAAGTAACATTTGAAAGTAAAGCATAATGTGATGGTTATTAACAGAAAGCAGGCAATTAATACATCTCATTAGTACTAATGACACAAACCTCCATAGAGACTCTGCTGACTGTTGGAAACTATGGGTGAAATGCGCTAATTCGCGACTCGCAAAATCCGCGAATTTGTGCGAATTTGCGGATTTTTTTTGCGTGTTCGCGGGGCTTTTTGCGTGTTCGCGGGCCGCTTGGAGCGCACCGACCGCGAAGTTACCCATACGGTCGTACATGGGCGCGGCCATCTTGTGCGCTTTGCCTATTTCTGTTTCCAGGTGCTATTGGCAAGCTCGCGTTGTGTGCGGCGCGCTATTACGAATTCGCGTGTGTTTTTGCGTGCTCGCGGGGGAAATATCGCGCAAACTTACCCACGCGGTCCTCAATGGGCACGGCCATCTTATTTTTCATTCATTGCTATGGTTCTGGGCATGCTTTTTGTATCCAGCTTGAATCTTTGCCATCCTTTCTTTGTTTGAAGTTTTTTTTTTATCTTTTTTACTAATTTTCTATCCCTCTCTTTTTCTACAACTATATTTTGTGTTTTTTTCTACTTTTGGCTAGTTCGAAACTACTTTATTAAACTCTTTTTTCTTTTCTTTACTTTTTGCCTATTCTTTCCTTTTTTTATTTTACTTTACTGTCCAGGACCAAGGCAAAGGGAGCCGGCAAAGATCTGAAGGGGAAGGGTCCTGTAGCCGGCTCCCTTGTGGGCGCTTAAGAGGGGAGGATGTGATGGCCAGGGAGATTTTCAGCCTGGTGGAGGTGGCTGCACTGATCTTTTATGTGCAGCACCACCTCTCCAAGACCGTGGCAGCAGGGGGCAGGCTCACGTCATGGTATGGCCTCCGGGAGCGTCACCAGCTGTGGGCTAAGGTGTGCCGGGCCATGCGGAGGGAATCGAGGGTCCGGCGCACCTAACATCAAGCAACGCACCGGTGGTCGGACCTCCATGACCGCGAGCAGGACTTGCTCCACCTGCTAGGTGTGGAGATCCCTGGCCTTGGTGAGTAGCTATTTAATAACTACATTGTTTTCTTCTGCTCTGTGTTATATTGCTAATATATGTTTTTCCCGAAGAGCAAGAATGCTGCCGATTCGATTACATTGCAGGTAAATTAACATTTAAATAGCTTCTGTGATTGCAGGTGCTTGCCTGCTCCGTGGCGTTGCTACTATGCTTACTTGTTTGCAACTTTGTGCTTATTTGAGAGCAGAACTGCGTAATGCTAGAGAGACTAGAGACTCAAGTCCGGTCCTTCCTTTGTACTCCTGCTGCCAGTAAGAAGAGATAGTGGTGGATTGATAGGTTGAGTATATTATGACTTGTTATTTAGTAGTAGGACATTTTTTAGTGGTCTGCAATTATGATGACGGACTGTGTCTGTCACGTCGCGTGCTGCTGAGTGCTGGCAGTCGTAGTAGAACCTTTTTGTTATTGGTTTAGTTAGTGATTTACATAACTTTCCAAGTAGACAGTCTACGAGTCCAGCAATACTGTACCATCCTCCTAGTTGACCAGATCAGATAGGTCAATACATGTAGTGCAATTGTTGGTAATTTGTTTCACTGAGATAATTTTAGATTGTGGTCAAAGAAATCAAATATTTCAAAAAAACAATCATCCATGTTTGTGTTTATTTCATGATCATCAGCACCTCCCAGGGGCAAGAAGACTGAAACTCCGGCGGAACAAGGTGGGCAGGAACGGTCCTTTGCAGGCTCTTCTGCTGGCCCCAGTAAGTTGTTCTGTTGTTAATATTAATAATTATACTTCCCTAACTTTTGCAGGTCCTATTCATTCAAAATTGTTTCCTAATTCTATTTTTTACAAAATAGTCTTTGATCTTCTTGTAGACTGTTTCTACATTCTTATCCTGCCTCTACCATTACTCTCTGGGCTACTACTATTATTTACTATTATTATGAGTCGGTCTGTGTAGGTAGCTAAGCTTGCCCAGTCGGCAAACGGTGTTAAACAAAACTCTGATCCAGGCACTGAGGGCAGTCCTCTGCGTTGCTCTTGCTGTTTATTCCAGTCTTATTAATGTAAGTGCTTTGAAAATTTCCTACAACAAAATGTCAATGTGTCCAACAAGAATAAGCTAGTAGTTGGCTTTTATGATTTGATAGGAGCACATACCATACCGCTAGTGTTTCAGGGACTATTCTGCACATACAGAAGTATGGACAAGAGAAATAGGACATTGTTGATGATAGGTGCAGTTCGACTTTCCACAAACCTCAGTCCGAACAGAAGTTGAACCCCCAATCCCCTGACCGACTATCTAGTGTGTCGGACCAATGATTACGTTACGACCTAGAAGAACAGAAGAAGACTACCACCGAGTCCCGACCTATCAGCGTCACGGAAACATGCCTGCACTGTGCAGTAGTTCAAAGTTCAAACCCTTCCGCTCACTCACTCGTGAACAAAAACCCCACAGTGTTGGTTAGTTTTAAAGTTTTACTTTCAAATAAGAAATAAAAAAACTATTTCTTCATTTTTAATAGCGCAGTATTGCGAGCGAGCACTTGGTGATGAGATAAATGACGGTAAAGTTTAAACAACATTCCCTTGAATCGATATAACTTAACACATCAAATTATTAGAATAACTGTGTGGGAGCCCCCACCTTCTATAAAGTACTTAAAGTACTGCTGGTGATGAGGAGTAGGTGGCGAATCGTCCTGTTGGCAGAAGGGCAATGGAATCTTCTGTCTGTAATTATAAAAATGGTGCACGTTGAAAAGCAAGCATTCATCAGTTGTGCCAAAAAGTGTAGCATTTAATGGCTAACCATATAAAAGGTTATCACCCTACCCAAAACCGTCACTTTTTTTCATTCCCAATATTTACAAATTGGTTATGTATTAACATTTTCTTTCATTACGAGACGACATAGGGGGTGGTGTATGACATCTGAAAATATGACATGTTTTTCTAAACGTCACAACATCGGATGCGGCACCTAACACCAGTGCCGGGGCCAGCAGTGCGGAGGGTTCCACTCCAGGTGATGCGGCGGCGCCACAACAAGTGCCACCAAGTAGAGTTGGGGGGGAAGGCTCAGCGGCGGCGGACGGTCTTAAGTTATTATACTCCTTACTTATTGACATTTTTGAGTAGGCTCGCAAAGGAGTGTATGATGTACTGCACAGTAGACAGTACACTAGTACAAGTACACTGTACTGTTAAGAACAGTTACTAATTTAGAACTACATTTTTGCCAACCACAGAGAAGACAGTCAACCTTTACTTAGCCATAGCTTTAGCGGCGGTAGTTCTCAGGTAAGCAATGGCCCCCTCTATGACTTCAACTCAGCTGGGAAACTTTATCGTGAAGCCAAGTCATATCAGATGAACTTGAGGGATGTGAAGAACGAAAACGGAAAGAAGGGCGAAAGGAAGGACGAGCGAGTCGTAACATTTATGACTGTAAAGAAAGATACGTGTTTTTGAATGCAGGCAGAGGTGGCTGATAGGAAGGAATCACATGCATGGCTGCTTGAAGCAAGGATGGTTGGAGGAGAAAGAAAAGATGACTGCCTGTGTGGGTGAATCAGAGAAAATGTATGTGTGGTGTGCATTGCAATATATCATTTGGGTCAAACTCAAATGCAAGTCAAGACAGTGGTTTACCAAATAAAATGAAAAGGGTGTTAGTTGGTTGTTGAGAAAAAGTAAACTTGGTACAGTTGAGACATTAAGAAGAATGATAGACGTTTACTTTGGGAGCCTGGATGGTATCTTCTTCTTCCTCATAGATAACAGAGGTGTGTGTAGTAGAGCAGATGCTCAGTGGATGAAGAGTGTTGCTTTTAACAGCATGTCCGTGCCAGAGTAGCAAAGCTGAGGAAATCCAAATACTAGAAGTTGTGATTGTTCAGAAATATTCCCTTGACTAACAGTACAGTAGTTTACTTTGCAAGCACAGCATATATTGTCAATGTATTGTATGTATAGTTGACATTATATCAAGTAAAGTCCCTTCCTCTGGCAAATATGGGTACCACACTCACTCCCTATGTTAATAATTTTCTTTCAGCTGTGTCATGGGTGGACTATCGCTGTTGTTCACTCAATCTATCAAAACAAAGCACCTAAAGCCATCCATCATATAAGCAAAGATCATGTGATCGGCAGGATATAGGATCAGAAATGAATAATCTTCATTTTCCTTTTGTAGTAGTCAAGGCCCAGGGGGGGCAGTGCGAAATATAAATTACATTGAGCAGTAGCCCTTGATGTAACTGAGTATGGCCAGTGCCACCCCTATAGAAAAGTAAGATTTTCCCTATCACCACCTGCATGTACTGCTTAAAGTAATGCGAGTCTGCGTCATTATGGCTTGTGTCTGTTTTTCTTGGGTGCAAGCTGAGTGAGCTGGCATTATGCTGCCGGCTAGGCTACCACAAGTTCACGTACAAGTAATTTCTTTTGCAAAACAAGAGGAAAATAGAAGAAGACTGGTGTAGTCTCTGACACTCTGACTATGTAGTAGTGAGTCCATAGTGCTGCTAGTAGAATTCCTGAAACTCCCACTAATGTCACAGGCCTACAAACACAGCGGAAAGATACATGCCAACATTTTATACCTTGCTTGCAAGTTGCTAGTGTTACTGACTGTGAGAAAACTCTCTGATGAATTATTTTGAGTTAATGTTAAAGACTATTGGCTACAGTATGTTTCTTTCTTTCTTCATATAGATGCTCCGCAACAAAAGCTCACCCGGAAGGAGATGGCTGTCCGGGCCAGGGCCCCTAAGCTGGAGGCCATTTGCGCTGAATATTAGCGGCTGTGGGCTCGGTAGCAGGACGAGGAGGTGGCAACTACTGCATCCTCCTCCAGTGCCCCCGGGTCCACCAGACAGCAGCCTCCAGCTAAACGGTGCCATGGCCCGACAGCCTCCCGCCGCCGCCGCACAGCAGCAAAAACAACTGCTGCCCCCCCAGAGAAAGAAAAAGAGTAGACTTCCTGGAGCGCCTGGCTGAGAAACAACAACGCCAGAGGCGAGACCTCCGCAAAGAGCTGCGAGACCTCCGCAAAGAGCTGCGGGACCATCTGTCTACAGGACACCCCCGGAGGAAGTGACTGTCCCTTGCCCCTTTTTCTGAGAAAAGGAGAAGCCTATACCCTTGTCTGCAGAACTAAGATCATGTTAAAAGGGGCACTTGAGAGGAAAACTGGAGAATCCCATTTTTTTGTCAACACTTAAAGTATCCATCCCGTGTGAGTGACTGCTGCCCAGTTTGATGCCGCCTATGTTTCTACTTGTGATCTATACTAACTCATTGGGTGTGTGAGTGTAGATCGCAGTTACCTTATAAATTGTTGATCTATTTGTTTAATGTGACTTATAAAGGGGCTACTATGAATAATTGCACATATATAGTAGTAGTCATGATTACTACCAGCTATTGTATATCCATTATTTTAATCTTGATTATATTAGGACAATGAGGAATATTTGTAGATACATACCCACATACCTCACCCATTCATCAATGATTTTGATTATTGTCATCTAGTTTATGTATGTTTTCATGTTTATTCTCTCCTGTATAAAAAAAAACTGATCCTTAAATAATGTCAATAAATTAACAGAAAGGAGGGGGCAAGATGGCGGCCGCAAGGATGGCCGAGTGAGCTGCTTTCTCCTACTTTCCACCACTGCGGTATCTCCCGTACCTGTAGGGCTCTGAAGAACATTTATCGGCGCCCGTGAAAAGACTAAAAAACTGAGAGGTAGTGTGTCAACTTTTGTTTGTTTGAAAGACTGACTGTCACAATTGCCTTGCCGAACGATCCAGTGCTGTTGCTCCTGGCTGTGGGGGACTCCGCTTCCCTGCTTTTTGGTCTGCCGACGTTGGGAGAGCTGTTTATTTTCTCTGTGCATCTCTTCCACGACGGACGGGACAAGATCGCTTCCGAGTGGGACTATGCCGCCAAAGGTCACCACCAAGGGAAACAGGGATCGTGGGATCACGACCTGAGCTTCTTCAAAGACTCCTGGGTCTAATTTAACAGAGATCGCTACAGAGGGCTCCGGCGCTTTGCCTGCTGTTCTGGCCGCGACGGAGTCCAAGAAGGGCTCTATCGCTGGCCGTACAAAACTTACTGTCCCCGTGTGGAAAAGTCAGCCCATAACGCACCGGATGCCCAGGCTGCTGGCGCAAGGCGCCTCTTAGTTCCCATCGTAAATAATTACCAAATAAAGAGACGGGCACTGGAAGCAGGAAGACAAGAATAGAGTTTTATTTCTCATGAGGAGAGCCTGTCATTTCGGACACTCTCATAGTGTCTTCAGGAGGTGCTCTAACAAGTTCTCTGAGGCTTCGTCTTTTATACACATGTTTATGATGCACAAACATTCCTTATTACAATAAACAAGCTTTGAAGTGGAAAAAGGCATGCTTGGAATCCTAGCTTCAGGCCTATTCCCATACCAGTCGCTCAGATGTCATCCTCCCCTCCTGAATGTAACAAGAGATTTGTGACCTCTCAGCTGGTCATTCCTACAGGGCACGAGGGCAGGAGGGGGATGATCAGGTCAAAGGTTGGTCAGGTGATAAGGTCAGACACTTCGGTCGGTGTATCACGGTTTTGTTATGCTGGGCAGGAAAAAAGGGGGGGTGTACATCCACGAGGCTTGGTCTTAGGACTTGGGACCGGGTCTAGAGGTCAATCACAGCCGGGGGGGTTGTCAGCTGAGGGGAAGGGTGTTCCTGGGAGGAAATGGGGGTGTGTGGGTCAAGCAGGAGTGCTATTTCCAGCGCAGGGTCACGCAGAGGGAGAGGGTCTTGTGGCCGTTGCATGAGCAGTGCGCGCGGGGAGGGGTGTCGGGGGTTTAGCAAACGGTCAGAGAGGCCATGGTGCCTAAAATAGCTGTCGTGCACATATGTGCATGGGTCTTATGCTGGCGGGATAACACAGTCAGTGTTTCGTAATTATTCGTTCTGCTTACAACAAGGGGTACAGTGAACACAAATGAACGCCGCTTATGTACACATACATTTGCCATTTTCAACAGTCGCCGCTTTTTACATAAGCAAGTTCAATTTCTATATATTCGATACAATAGGCAGAATGCCATACATGTTAATTTACATTTGTTGGGTCCTTCATACAAGTCTAGAGATCGATATTATACTTTTAGTCGGGGTTAATCAAGAAAAACGTTCAGACACATTATAGAATCATGTTCTGACTTTCTCTCCGCTGACATCAAAATACAGTAGAAAGAGCTCTGATACCTTCGGGTCTTGTCAGTGCTATATGAGACTTATGGAAAACTAAAAGCATGAGTGATCGATGAAACATTTTAGAAAGCAATACAAAATGGCTGAGGGAGGAGTTCAAGTTGATACAAGCAATTTGGTCAAGGGGTTGAGTAGAAAGTTCAGGAAGGGGGTTTTTGTCACAATGTCTTTTTAACAGAGTCCGTCTTCTTTTGTTGGCGCTGTTGAGCACCGGCGGTGGAGCTATAGGTCCAGCTCGGATTCATCCTTACGCGTTGCAGGGTGCGATCAGTCCTCTGCTGTTTAGATCACAGTCCTGTTTCTCAACTGATTGTCTTAGGGATGCCTCATGCTGGGCACCTGCGTGTCTTTTCTTTTTCTTCGTGGCATTCTATAGTCAAAAGTTAGGCGAAAAGGGTGATGTTGTTGAATAATCAAGGGAAGAGAGGGAGGAGTGGGATCAGATCTCTGAGCACACCAAGGGACCAAAAGGAGCAAAGGATGATGAGCAGGCAGGCCCATTAGTCGGGACTTCAGGCACGAGTGGGTCAGCAAACCGAGGGCTTCAAGGCAGCCCTTCGTTCCTTAATCTGCCGAGTTTGAGAGTGGTGCCTCGTCCCGCGTCTCGTTGCTCTGTGACTCCACCTTTGGTCGCGGTCACACGTGCTTCATGATCTGTGGCCAGGCTGTGCGTCACGTCCAGCTCCTCTCCTCCGGTGATTGTATCTTTGAATGGGTAAAAACAAGTTTTAGAACAACTGGCAGGAGAAGACATTTATACATCTCAATTCCGTCCTCAATCCTAAGTAGGTGGGAGATAAGTTCATCGATCTCAGTCAGAAGTCATCACTTATGGAGTAAGTAGGAGGGCATTACCATTGAATTCATAAACCTGTTTGGTGTTTATTCGTGACGTATGTGGAGAGAAATGGGACTTTTATACACAGTGTATTATATAGTCATTCAAACTCGAGTCCTTATGTAGGGACTCGCCCTTTTTCTTTTTTAACCCACGTACTGACAATCTTACATTTCCCATCGGGGTCGGCTAACTCTTGTAAGCAGGGGCTTTATCGTCATGAAGAAGGGGGAGGGGGCAGATGTTAACCATGCTTTTCTTGGGGAGCGACCGTTAATCAAGGTCATCAATTACGCTTCGAGGGTAGCTGACATGAAGCTGGGGTTAATTGGGGGAAACGGGGACGCTTTGGACAGGGAGCTGGGGTCAATCGGGAGAAGCGGGGGCGCTTTGGACATCCGCACTTAAGTGCAGAGGGGTGAAGTGATCGGTGCATTGGGAATTGCATTTCTAGCGAACTGGAAAACAGAAGGCCATTGACGTTATAGTCCCCCTGTAAAAGGCCAGATTAGGGGACATCCGTCGTCTTACCTGTCCTTTCCTTCATTACCAACTCGGGTTCTATCGTTTTGCAGAAAGGAGAGGTAGTAATATGGCAAGTCACAATCGTTTTTAGTTCCTGTCAATTTTGCCGAACACCTTTGTGTTCGAGGAGACCCAATTAAGTTTTGTGCCGGGGGGGCACAACGTCACCATACAAGGAAAGAGGGAACAGGGGGCTTTTGGAGAGAGAGAGAGAGGAAGAGAGAGAGAGAGAGAGAGAGAGAGAGAGAGAGAGAGAGAGAAGAGAGAGAGAGAGAGAGAGAGAGAGAGAGAGAGAGAGAGAGACCGCACTCTAAATGGTCCATTCGGTACACGTATGACATGGAGAGAGAAAGAGAGAGAGAGAGAGAGAGAGAGAGAGACGTGTACAATAATGGGTCATTCAGTGCGCGCACAACACAGAACAACAGGGGTTAAGTAATACGGAAACACAGGCAGAGGGATGACGTAGATCCATACATTACGTACACACATACTCGGGTGAGGGAGACAGTACATGTATTATATACAAAAATCCAAGACAAGACATATAACCGTTATTGGCCATAATGATCTCTTCCTGTATGCTGCGCATCCTTAGCATCCTACGCTCTTTTTACCCTTTTCTTTCCTTTTATTGTCGGCTGCCTTTACTGGTCTTTGTGGTTGTACACACTTACGCCTTTGGCAACCAGTCAAGAACTAACCTGGTCGGGCTAATGTGTTTCCAGGCTGAGGCAACAGTGGGTGTCAGTTGGGGGAACAATAGGGCAGCTTTGAGTTTCCGGTCCATGAGGGTGCGGAAAGGATGTAGTAATTTCCAAACACTGACAACATTCCTAGTCCTCCAAGCGGAGGGTACTAGAGTAAACCTCACCTCAGAATATTCTTTAAACCTTTCCCTATTTAGTTAAGTGTAGAGTGCTTAATCATGAGTGCACATTATTTTTGGTTGTATTATTCGGGGTGCGTAGGCACCATAATCGAACGCCTTTTTCCCGTCTCTTCGTCCGTTAGATCACCATTTTCTTTTTCGTATTTTTAATCGATGTTCCAAAGTGACCTGCAGAAAGAGGGAAAAAGAAGGGGGCGGGGGCAGCATTTAAAAACATATCAGCGCGCATAAACCAGAAAAGGCTTTTACTTACTACATACTCGGTCTATCTCCACGGAACGTAGTTCTTGCCAACCCGGCATTTAAGGCCAGATGAACCTTTTAGTGTGGGAGGGATGATTATCGGAAACCGGTGGATGGCATAGGCCACCCAAGTGTGGTATTACGGACCGTATGTAGGGAGGCCAGGTGGCACTCCTTCGGGGCGACTTAGGGACATTTTAGCACAAATTTTCCTGATACAGGTAGCATATAAAGTATAGACTGAATTCCAGGGCCTTTTAGCAGTTGCTTTAGGCTGTACAAAAACGTGCAAAGTACATACAGCAAAAACCTGGACCATTCATATTTGCAATATTTCTGCGTACTATACTTTTTAACCCTTAACTAATCGGACTGAGCCATTTCACCTGCAATTCAGTTATATCGAAACAGTGGTCAGTTATTCGAGACTTACCAATTTACACATGACAACTTCGTACGTTTTTCTCCAAAAATCTTTAATAAAAATGTTGGTGCATAAATATGGGCCTACAACCCTGTGGGCCAGCCAAAACTGTACATGTGGGGGTACTTATCAGTGCAAAACCTAATGGAGTCGGTGGTCATTGAAAAAGGTGCGACAAGTGCAATAAAATCATATCGAAACTTCAGCATAAGCGAGTATCATAAGTGTTGAAATTCGAACTTTCAACAGTCATGATGCGCCAAACTTAACAACAATTCATTGTCCGACTGTTCAATCGGTACCCATCTCATGTCAATTCATTGTCCTTCATTGTCCGAACACATAATCAGTACCCATCCCATATCAATTCATATGTTTAAAAACTACATACATATCCCATGACACCAAGGCTGAGCAATCGGGGTACAACAAGGAGTTGAAAGTTTCATTTGTACCGGCGCCATTTTGGGTGCAACCAGGCAGATCCAGGCATAGTCTAAATCTCCACTAACTCGTGGTTGGCCCAGAGCCTCTTTTTGGCAGTCCAAAAGTTCCGTTAAAGGGCAAAAGAAAGGATCGGTGGTCTGAACCATCAGTCAAAGGGGGAGGGAGGCAACAATTTTCCTACCGGGTCATACTGGGTTTTCACCGGAACTGATCAGAACTGTAGTCTGCAGGATTTTAGTCATTCAAATCGAGGCTGGCGTCAGCATGGGAGCGCCGACGTCTTGTGGCTACATTTTCATCGCTCCGTGGGCAATCATGGCAGTCATTCCCCATCGGGGGTGTCTGCGGGGGTCAGAGGCCCCCGCGGCTCCCATAGAATCTTCAAGGTCGTGGAGAACTTTTATGATGGTGGAGTCAACAAGTGACCGGGCCATTCCTTCATGCTGGGCCCGCTCTTGCAGGGTCGACCGCCATTTTGAGAGTTCGGCAGCCACCGGCAATCGCGGGGTCAAATGAGCAGACAGGCTCCAACCTGCCGGGCGAGGCGTCGCAGCATCGCCACAGTGGACGAACCCTTTGCCGGGTGCGAGGAACGTTGGGGGTGCAGCTGGGGAGCCTTCACCTGGGGAGGTGGGAGAGGCTCGTTCGCGCCGCCTCTCCCTCCCGGTGCACCCCACGGCGTCTCGCTTGACATTTGTTATGGCCGGACCAGGTGATGAGGACGAGGGGGGGTCGGAGGCATGTGCAAGACATCCCCCCCAGTGTTGTCGCAGCCATTATTGAAGAAGCGGGGACGCCTGGCACGTTTCGGGCCGGGCCTACAGCCGATGGCGGCCGGACGCTTCTTCGCCCTGGCCCCAGGAACGGGTCCCTTGGTTCATCCTGGGGACAGACCTTGGCGCGTGGTGCCGTCTTCAGGCTATTCGCATAGTGGCCTCTCCACCCCCAGGCCTCTTATGGAAGCCGGTCCAGACTGTCTGAGAGAGGGGGGGTCGGGGGCATGGACATTCCCCCCTACAACTCTCCAGTGTTGTCGCAGCTGCCACCGCGGCCGGATCTCGTCGGCCCCAGCCTCTCCTCAGGCCCACCTCATGCGATGACCTCCGGCCGGCGGCTGGCAGCAGGACACGCCCTATATGTGTTGAAGATCTCGTCTTCCGGCTGGGCGTAGCCGCAAACCTGTTGCACTTTGGGAGTTTCCAGAATGGGGGCAGATGTCTGCTGACTTGTATCATTCCCAGGTTGCTGTTATTGGGGCGTGGCAGGCGGTGGGACAGACATGTTTGGAGCAGTGAGGGGCGATGAAGCCTCGTTGCCTCGTGGCCGCTGCAATGTCAAGCCTGGCTTCTCTTATCATTTTCATGTTTCTTATTACGGGCTTATTTCTAACGTTTCTTGTTTCTAGGACAATCATATGTTTTATCATTAAGTATTGTTATCGTTTCCTTATTCGTTATTTAATAAAAATTTCATCAGTGGCCTACTGATTTCGTTTTCCTATTCCTTTCTTTCTAGTTTGTTTCATGCTAAAGTTTCTGTTAACAGGATACAGTGATCACTTCGTTATTATTGCATATGTCCTTTTCACTAGGGGTGCTCTCTGGTCGGGCCAGATGACCTACCTCTAGTAAATGGTCCGGGTGGAACTGGTTTATCAATCAGTGGGGAGTAGATAGGCATGACAGATTACAACGGGGGACAAAGGTCCGCATTACCTACCCTTCACTACTTGCAAAGACTAGACAGAGTATTTCTTTTCTATGTTATTTGCAAACAGAGAATACCTCCAAAAAGAACAGTTCCAAACAGTCAATGTTCGGACAACCAATCAATCAATGAGGAACGAAATAGGCACGACGGGTTACAATGGGGGCAAGAGCCTGCGTTACCTACCCTTCACTATCTGCAAAGGGAGAGAGAATATTCCTATTCTTCCCCGTTTGTAGGCAGAGAAGATCCTTAAGAGAACCAACTTCGAACAATTCAATGCTCGATCAAACAATCAATCAGTGGGGAGAAAAATAGGTATGACGGATTACAATGGGGACAAAAGTCTGCATTACCTATCCTTCACTATTTGCAAAGAGAGAGGAACGTTCCTATTCGTCGCTGTTTGCAAACAGAGAATGTCTCCAAGAGAACCAATACTTCAAGTAGCACCCAAGGCTAAATGAACCAATCAATGAACAATACCAGTATCTAAATACCGTTTCCAATATCAACAATCAATCAATCAATCAATCAGATGGATAAAGCCATCCTACCAATCAGACGTAAAGACGTCCTACTTAACCTTACCCGGACCGGACCGTGTGGACAGTTCTTCGTCTTCCTTTCTCCAGCGCCCGATCGTTCTCTTTTCTCCATGTTTTTACCGCAGCATTCCTGTGGGATTCCAGTCAGGACAGTAGGTCACTTGAGAGAGGTCCGTTCGGAATCGGTGAAGTTCATTCAATCGGCAGCCGGACGAGGGCCCTCTCAAGGCAGGTATACTCCAATTATTTAGATGTTCACCCCATCGTCTGGACCTCTCTTACCGGACCTTATGTCGCTGATGGGCCCCACGTTGGGTGCCAATTGTGGAAAAGTCAGCCCATAACGCACCGTATGCCCAGGCTGCTGGCGCAAGGCGCCTCTTAGTTCCCATCGTAAATAATTACCAAATAAAGAGACGGGCACTGGAAGCAGGAAGACAAGAATAGAGTTTTATTTCTCATGAGGAGAGCCTGTCATTTCGGACACTCTCATAGTGTCTTCAGGAGGTGCTCTAACAAGTTCTCTGAGGCTTCGTCTTTTATACACATGTTTATGATGCACAAACATTCCTTATTACAATAAACACGCTTTGAAGTGGAAAAAGGCATGCTTGGAATCCTAGCTTCAGGCCTATTCCCATACCAGTCGCTCAGATGTCATCCTCCCCTCCTGAATGTAACAAGAGATTTGTGACCTCTCAGCTGGTCATTCCTACAGGGCACGAGGGCAGGAGGGGGATGATCAGGTCAAAGGTTGGTCAGGTGATAAGGTCAGACACTTCGGTCGGTGTATCACGGTTTTGTTATGCTGGGCAGGAAAAAAGGGGGGGTGTACATCCACGAGGCTTGGTCTTAGGACTTGGGACCGGGTCTAGAGGTCAAGCGCAGCCGGGGGGGTTTTCAGCTGAGGGGAAGGGTGTTCCTGGGAGGAAATGGGGGTGTGTGGGTCAAGCAGGAGTGGTATTTCCAGCGCAGGGTCACGCAGAGGGAGAGGGTCTTGTGGCCGTTGCATGAGCAGTGCGCGCGGGGAGGGGTGTCGGGGGTTTAGCAAACGGTCAGAGAGGCCATGGTGCCTAAAATAGCTGTCGTGCACATATGTGCATGGGTCTTATGCTGGCGGGATAACACAGTCAGTGTTTCGTAATTATTCGTTCTGCTTACAACAAGGGGTACAGTGAACACAAATGAACGCCGCTTATGTACACATACATTTGCCATTTTCAACACCCGGGCTATTCAAGACACAGGCCTTGAAAGCGAAGTCTGCCTCTAAGGATAATTTTGGTACTGGTTCTGGGCTTAGCGGCTCCGGTCCCACAAAAACAGCTGATTCCGGCCTGAAAACTTTGGTTGTATGTGACAACGCCACAGCCCTTTCTGCCTGCACATTCACATCCGTAGGTGAATGCCTTCAAGGTTCTAAATCTGCAATGACTGTAATGCTTACCGGTTTGGGTGAGGGTGAAAGTACTCCCCCGGGCAGAGTTACCACCGATACTGACACAGGGATAACTCAGCAAGAAAGATGCATGCTGGTAAATGAAGTCCTCTCAGCTACATCACTCACTCTTCAGCTTGATGTCTGTAAGGAGCTGGACCTGAATAAAGATGATGACACAGCTGACAAATTTTTCTCTCTCTCAGATGTTTATAGGAGGAAGATGGTCAAGACAGAGACTGGGGTGAGGATGTCAGTGATTCAAGTAGCTTGCACTGGGAGGGGGGCACTGATTGCTCTCCTTTAAGTCCAGACACAGTTAAACAAGTCAAACAAATAAAAACACTACCGGCTCACTCCAATCCGATTGAGATGACCCCTGGCGGGATGGTTTGGGATTATTCCTACTCATCTGGACTGGGGGCCCCAAACGGCACTATAGCTGGAGTCGATGAAGGAATGCCTAGTGGTTCAGGTCTAATCACTGCTAGTCCAGAGGAAATCACACTTTCAACCATTTATCAAGTGATGATGGCACACAGGGAGGAATCAAGGATGCAAGGAGCTTGCAGGAAACTCCAGAATTCCATCAGTAGGATTCCAAAAACATGCAAGAATATCAGAAGCAGAAACCAGAATCTCACAACTTGAGGATGACTTGGCCTCGCAGCGATCGAAGGTCGAGAATATACAGATGGCAGAAGATGATACCCTGCTCAAACTGACTGACCTTGAAAATCGGGCAAGGCGTAATAACTTAAGAATCCTGGGTGTTCGGGAGGGTAAAGAAGGTACAATTGTCCGCCAATTCGTGGTTGAACTTTTTGAAGAAGCTTTCCCGGATCTCCCTCAATGGGCTTTGGAAGACTCAAATTCAAATGGCACATTGTTTTCCTTTTAATCGACGCAAAGCTGATGGGCAGTCTGACAATCGCCCCAGAGCAATTTTGATTTCTTTGAACAACTTCTTGGCCAGGGAATCCTTGTATGATTTGGCCAGGCCCGATCACAAAAGAGACGGTAAAGGATGCAGTTTCTTTGTGTGCCCTGACTTCTGTCAGAGGACAGTTGAAATACGCTGACACCTCAGACAGATGATTCCAGAGTTCCAGCAGAAGGGTGCCCAGGTCTTCCTACTAAATCCTGCTAAATTAAAAGTGATTCATAATGGCCAGACACACTTCTTTCAGTCAGAGATTCAGGCCAAGGCGTATCTGCTCTCTTTCGCAATAGGAGGAAAAACTTGAGTATGTTTTCGTTAATGTGTTATTCTGGTATTGAGCTTGGTTGCATCTTTCTCTTTTCTTTTCTTTGTCTTTTTTTGTTACCAAGACCAAACCTTAGCCTACTGACCGAGTCACTAAAGTTAAGGGGGTAACAGGCAAGCATGTTTGATCTCCTTTTTTCTATTAGGGAGCTTAACGCTTTTTCTTTTCGGCTATAGTGTGTATTGCTCTTCAATGCCTGTATTTAGTGAATTTTCTTAGTCTCTGTAGCGCAGCAGGGGAGATGAGCGGATCCAACTCCACATCACCAGGGACTGATAGTCCCCATGCCCTGCACGAGTTGGGGGGTAGGTAATGGGAGGGGGGTGGGGGGCCAGGGTGGGGTAGGCGGGTTGTTTTTTTCACAAATAATCTTTCTATCAAGTTGTCATGGCATATAACACAAAAGTCTTTGAAGCAGTATGTGCTTCATTTCTGGTCTGTCCTCTGCATTACACTGATTTTAAACTATGTTTTTATGTATGCATGCATGGGCTTCAATGGGCAGGTGCTGGGGGTAATCTTTAAAGAGGACGGGTAGACATGAATTGATTCGGTTTTGCTCTTTAAACTGTTGTGGGATAAATGAAAGGAAAAAAAGAGGAGTCCTCGCCCAACTTATCAGACACTTAGATATTGATGTATTATGCTTACAGGAGACTCATGTCCCCTGGAATAATCCTGCTTGTCTCTCAGAAATTGGTCTTGATATTATTGCCTGCTCACGGCAAACGACGACAGTTAAAGGCGTCGCTATAATGGCTAGGCGAGGGGCTTATGTATCTAAGCGAGTGAAGTTTGACAATTTTGGACGATGGGCACTTGCAGAAATAGTGGTCAGGGGTTCATCATATACAATTGGTTCTTGATACGACTCCAATCTGGATGACCCTGACATGTTTAATATGTTAAATATCGAACTTGCCTTGTGGCCATCTCCTAGAGTTATATGCGGAGATTTCAGTCTCCATCTGAGCTCAAGTACTGACTTATATAGCGATGCTCCCTATCTGAGCAGAAAAAATAAGACATTTAAAGCAGTCTGTGGGCTTAGGCGAGCGCATGCCTTGGTTGATGTATGGCAGAGGCTACGGTCAACCGAGCCTGGTTACATGTTTTTTTTCAGCTCCCCATGGTAAATTTGTCCGCCTGGATTATTTCTTCATTGCAGAATCAATTCTTGGTAGGGCCTCCTGTGAGCTACATCCTAAAATAATCTCAGATCATAACCAGTTAATTCTGCAACTCCCCTCCTCTGGTTCGGACCTGCAAGATCAACATGGACATTTGAGCGCAGATTGTTGCTTAATGCAGAGTACCGTGGTTATATGAACACTTGGATAAGAGATTTTTTAAAGATCAATAAAGGTACAGCCTCTAATTTAGTGGTTTGGGACACGTTCAAAGCCGCAATGAGGGGGGAGACCCTTAGCTTTTCCCTTCACCATCAGAAGGTTATTAAAGACAGGGTTAACGGCTGGATTGCCCAGCTTCGTGAGATCAAAAAAGAACTTATACTAGTTATTGATGATCAAGGGAAAAGGGAGGAGTGATAACGACAAATAGCAATCTGTAAGAACAGGATACAACAGCATTTTGGTGAAGTACTGGCAGCCAAGTATACTCAGTATAGAACTGATATTTACGAGTATGGAGAAAATACTAGGCGGCTGCTGGCTAAGAGACTGCAATTCAAGGAGGTGTCAAACCGTATTAGCTGTATTAACGTAAAAAAATGGTATCAGGCAGGACCAACCAGATAAAGTGCTCGAGGTGTTTCAAGAATTTTATGAGACATTATATTCTCCAGACAAGGATGTTGAAATTGTCTCATGGGAAGGATACTTAAAAGATTATGTATCAGCGATGGTTCCATCTCATCAGCTTGTGGTATTGTCTTCTCCGATATCAAGGCAGGAGATAGAATTGGCAATAACTGCACTGGCTGCGGGAAAGGCCGCTGGACCAGATTCATTACCTTTGGAATTTTATCGAACGTTTAGCAGTATTTTGTATGAGGAACTTGAGTCCCCGTTTCTATCAGCTCAGGGTGGCCAGACCCCTGAGTCTTGGCATAAAACCACTATAGTAGTCTTTAAGGAAAAAGACAAACCTAAGCTTTCCCCTTCGTCTTATCGACCAATTTCCCTAATATGTGCTGATAGTAAAATCTACGCAAAAATTATGGCATCCAGTTTGGGAAGGGTCATCACTCCTTTCTTTTCAATTCGCCAGCATGGCTTTATACCTGGTCGTGACACCTCCAATCATATCAGATGGGCTATTGCCCTATTTGATTGGGCCCTTGCCTATGAACAACCTCTAGCAATGATCCTGTTGGACGCCGAAAAGGCGTTCGACAGGGTCTCTTGGGACTTTATTTGGAAATTGCTGAGATCTAAGGGGTTTCCACAAGATATTTATTAGAGCTATACAGGCTCTATATATTTCCCCTAAAGTCTCTGTTCGGATCTCTGGACAGGAGTCTCGTCTTTTTTCCATCAATAGAGGAACCCGGCAGGGCTGCCCCTGTTCTCCACTTTTATTTTCCCTATATAGTGATCCTTTCTTAAGTAAAGTAGATGGTAATCCATGGATACAGGCGGTCACGGTCAACAAGGTGTCCTATAAAACATTTGCCTATGCCGACGATGTCGCTATCTTTACAAAGGACACAGGTACTGCTCTCACGGCTCTTTATGACTCTGCCAAACTTTTTGGGGCAGTTTCCGGATATCGTCTCAATGCCGATAAACCCCAAGTCATAAATACTGCTTTTCTTAGACCAACAGGGCTTCCAATAACCCCAGTTGCCACCTATTTGGGTGTCAAGATCACTGCGGCAGTAGAGAAGATACCAGAAATAAACATCTTGCCGATTATCAAAAAGGTTAATCAAATATTGGAGAGACTTCACCATTTACATTTATCACTCCATGGTCGCTTTAACTTTCTTAAAATGTCAATATTTCCCAAATTCTTATACTTAGTTAGGGCCATTCCCATCAAATTCACAATGAAGTACATTTCCAGTGCAGAAAGGGCCTGTCTGAGATTTCTTTGGGGGTACCATAAACCCAGAAGGGCATCTAAGTGGCTGATACTCCCCAGACTGAGGGGTGGTTTGGGTTTGCCATTTTTAATGCTTTATCACTGGGCTGCGTTGCTGCAACATATGGGAGTTTTAATTACAGGAGACAGCTGCATAGTGCCTGAATTTGCTAGACCTACGATTTATGAGATATTACTTGGTGAAACTGCTCATAAATGTCTGATAAGCATATTCAAACCAGGCTATTACAAGAAAACTAAATTTAAGATCATTCAATCGGCTTACTCTGTCTGGCGTAAAATTCGGCAGCGCTTTGGGATCCCAAACATCAATGCATACACCCCCCTCTCAGCACATTGCCTTTTGCCCTCTATATTTCAGGACCCTATCATTCTCAGGTGGGTCAATTTAGGAATCAGAACTTTAGGGTATTTTTTCGTTGACGGTCAACTGATTTCTTTTCCGATCTGCAGTGAAGATATGTACTCCAAACTAGAATTTTTTTTAAGTACCTACAAATAATGAGCTATTTATCTAAATTTCTGTTAGAAGGAACTGAATGGTTTCAGAAAGTTTCGCTAGTTGGTATTATAGAGAAAAGAGCAAGGATTGGGCTAATTTATAAAACACTCCTATCTAATCAGCCAGATCACTTGACTGGCCAAAGTGAAAAGTGGAATAGAAAGCTTGGGCAAGAAGGCACAGACCTTTTTGCATCTCTTGAATAGGCTAATAAGATATTGATCACTGGCAGCCTGAGGGCTCAACATTATATGTCAATTTTCTATCTATACTACACTCCTGGTAAAGTTTCTAAGTGGTCTAATTCCCGTGGGAATTCGTGTAGTAGATGCGGCCTTTCTGCTGCTTATACTCTACACATGTTTTTTTCTTGTCCCAAGCTTTCTAACTATATACAAGATATAGAAACTTTTCTCACTCAGGTCTCTGGGAAAACTATGAGGCTAACATCTAGTCTAGTTATTCTGGGGATAGACCAACCCCATAATCTGTCATTACGAAGTCAAACAGAAAAAAGCTTTATATTCATAGCTATGTCTATTTCTAGATCAGTGATTACTACCCAATGGATCAGTCCCGGTCCCCCTACTTTTGTTAATTGGCGTTCTCGATTGATATCAACTTACAATATGGAAACAGCAGTTTATAATTTAAAAAACCGAAAACGACAGGAAATGGGCCGCAAAATATTGAGTCCCATATCTGATTGGATAGGCTAGACTGTGCTTTATGCTTGTGTCTACCTTTTTGCTTTTTGCCTATTTTGTTATCTTTTTTTGTGCTTTGCCCTTTTCTCCTCTTATGCGTGCCTAGGTTTTCTTTTTTCTCATCTGTGTAATGCCTCGGTTTTGATTATTGCTTCTGTAATGCTATTTTATGCCATAACATAAGTTTGCTCGATGTATTGTTTAAAATAAACTTTTATAAATAAAAAACAAAAAAACATATTTAACATTTTCATTTCTTATCATACCACAATTTCGTCTTGTCATATTAATATTTCTTAAGCTGTGATGTGGCTTTAGCCCAAATGATTAACCAGTTCCTCACCCTCGTGCCTACATCCATTATATCCTATAGAAGAGTGTTCCAGTGTTTGTCATGTGTGGCGCTGGACTTATAACTGTGTTTTTTTGCAGTAGTACTTTAGAAATACAGCTTGGGAATAGCATTTTCTATCACATTCTGTACTACTGTGGTAGTACAACAAAACATACTACAAAACGCAGTTTGTGATTCAGACCCATTATGGGCATCTGATCTGCGAGTGCCTCGTATCTCTGAGTAAGCATACAACTAGTTGGTTCCCAGTTACTCTTTCTTGGAGTACTGCCATCAAAGACACAGGAGTACATGCTTTTATGATATCAACCCTTAGCACCACTAAAAGGAGGAAGCAAACAGGTGAACTAGACGTAAGGTCAAGGAGAGCTTGATGAACACTGTCTAGACAGTGCCATAGGACATTACTGGGAACGGTAACCTCCTGCCTGCATGGCCGGTAAAACAGTGCTAAATGCAAATGCAAGTAATTTACAGTGGCAGACACAGCTCCTTATACAAGAAAGGAGCACAAGACTAAGGGCCTTATTACGAGTTTTGCTGTCCGTGACCTGCCATACCGGTGCTAGCGGACCGAACACGGTGAGACCAGAGGTCTGACTGCCGTATTACGAGTTAGGTGGATTGCATTTCTGAAGACAGCGGCTGAGCTGCGACACTACCAGCACACTGCTGACTGCCGGGTTCACGGCCGTGGAAAGGTATCTGCCATTGGGCGGTACTGAGGAGCTCCACTGCTGTCCAAATTAAGAGTTGGCTTTCTGATGAGCCGACCACAGCCATCCACCCGCCAGCTTCGAGTCGAAAGTAATGAAGGATTTGGTTTTTCAGACAGCGTTTGAGGTGGAACTTTAGGTCACCCTTCACAGCAGCATCTTCACTACAAAAAATGCAATCCTGTTTTAGGCGATCTACAGGTAAGTGCTCTTTATAACATACCTATTGCCTGGACTGGCCACATATGGGCCAGACTCCGGCAATGGGTAGGTGGTATTTTTCCACATGTATCATGCACATGTGGGCATTCGACACATATGCAGTCAAAATGCTCACACAGGCATCAATACATATAGAAAACCAAACACAACCGCCTCAAGGTCTCTGGAGCCACACCGATGGCACCATGGTAGCCTGGTATTACTGAGGTTAGAAGACCACCGGCGCTGTGGTCTACTGGCGGCCGCAGATGTGGCTTTCAGGCAGTTGGACTGGCAAACTCGTAATAAAGCCTAAAGTAATATTTGTAAAGAATTAATATGGCAAAAGAAACAGAGAAGGCGACAGAAGGCAGCCCTCAACATATTTGCTGAAATTGCAGAGGGCGAAACTCAACAGTTTACCAGACAAGAATCCAACAAACACATTGACTGTAAAGCAGATGCTATAACTATTGCAAAAGCTGAGCAAACTCAATGAAAGTAAATGGTGGAAAGTGACTTCGCTTACAAACTATGTAGAAGTGAACAGTCTGTACAGGTCTCTGGATCTTCTTTGTTCCAAGTTATCAGAACCGTTGACCAGGTTTCCCATGAAAGGAATGTGTGGACTATATGGCGAAAACCTGTAGAAATAAGCTTAACATTTTCCATTAAAATCAGTAAATCTACAATTGAATACTTGGATATTAAACTCAAAAGTGCAATAAGGACATTTAAGTTCCAGACCTTTCAGAAAAGAGACAGCAGGATATATAGTTTTCCATTCCTGAAGTTATCACCCTAAAAATTTAAAGGGCATTATACTCTACGGTGAAATGTTCATGGACAAAAAAGAAGTTGCAGTACGGATAAAGGATAGAGAAAGGAAAAGGAAATAATAATCAGAAGATTCTTCAAAGAGATGGTATTAAAAAAGAACGCTAAGTATAGAAGTCTGAAAAGTAGGGATGAAATCAAGGAATGACTTAGTTTCAGTAGAGATAGGTTAACAAAGTCGGAGTCCAAGGAATAAGATTTGTCATGGCGTACAATACAGTGCACAAGAAGACCAGAAGGGACCTAAATACACATATGGAATTGGTCAGGAGTGATCAGATTATGGAAAGAAAGGTGGGTCTGAGGCCATTACTTACTTACGGAAAAACAACCTTACCCCGTCAGCGGTGCTACTCCGCTATGGTGGAGGTACTACCCCCCCCCCCCCACCCACCACCCCCCACATGTCAGCAGCTACAAAAATTACCGGGTTGGAGACAGCAGGCACATGCTCCCAGTCTGGAAGGGAGCACAAATAGAGGGTGCGCTGGCCAATCTTGAGAGCAGCGGCAGGCTTGGATGCAGGGGATTCAAGGAACCTGCACTGGTGAGGGACAGAAGTGCGGCGATGTGGCCGTTAAGTTCTCTTTTTATTTGTATTTTATTGTCGTTGTTTATTTCCCCCTGTTTCACCACTCAGCCCGGACATCAGCCTCTACTGTTGGGGGATTCACTCAGACTCCAAGGCTGGTACCAAAACAGCTGGTCACCAAGTGTGGTAAAATAAAAGCTTGGCTGCCAAGTAGCAATGTACAAAATACTATTAGAAGGCATCTATGTTCAAATTCTGTTTAATTAAAAAAATAATGTTGAACTCATGTGATATTGGGGAGTTTCCTGATGCCTTCATGTGCCTTAACAGGGGGGTGGTGCAGGAGTGACAAAAAAAGATAAACAGACTGGGGAAAAAAAAGGAAAAATAAAAGCAGGGGAACACTAGGGCAGCTATGCAGGAGCAGGATGGAGTCAAAAGTCGTACACCCTAATTAAAATTGCCGCATGCATGCGTCATACTATTTTATGCTATTTTTTTATTCCAAAATGTGTCTTCGGCATTTATTTTCATAAGGTGTTTTTTTTACATATTCGCAAGTAATGTTGCAGATTTTTGGGGAAATTTTGATGTGTTACGTTAACGTAAATTACGCCCATTTCGCACGAAATTAAGTAAATGTGAAAAATACATTATTTATTTTTTGTTTTAAATATGAGGGTTCCAATAAATTCCAGCTTTTGCAGTTGAAGGTCTCTTTCGTGAGGCACTGGGAAAATAAAAGATCAAATGAAAATCATTCAATTCATCACTACCTGATTGCAAGAGAATTAGATAAGAATAAATGTTAGACGCCATGTCTAGTTCATGAAATGAAAAGCAAAATATCTTGACAGCGTGTACTCCCCCGCAATACTGTGTCAAAGGACACTGACATTAGTGACCTTATGTTCACCGACATTGCACAAAACCAGCTTAGCCTATCACCTGAAAATGCTCGAAATTAATGTTTTGGGGGAAATTGAATAGAACATAAACGATGGCATTGCCGTCGTGGTACATCCATGGCAGTTGTTCTTTTCTGTAAAGCCACTTAAAAGTAAATCCTTCATGGCAGCCCCTCTAGAGGTTGCTCTTTCATTATCTCAAGAGGCAAGAACTGGAGAGGCAATTTATAATTCAATTTTTGCTAAATCCCAAACACCTAATATATATGTCAGGCTTTTCAGCGGTCAGGCACTTTTGGGACAGGGAATGAATGGGACTGATTATAGCTTCAAGCTGTTATTCCCAAAATTCGTACCAAAAAGAAGGCAAGCAGTATGAGAAAATTCAATGCATCCGTAGATTCTGCAGAAACACGAGAGGCCATCACCTTGACAACAGATTCTCCCTTGAGGTTTAATAGCTCAATATCATGGGTCTTGCAAAGTTTCAATGACAGCACTCACACAGAGGAACATAGCCACACTTCCTTCATCAACCACAGCATCCTTGAAAGTGTAATATTCATAGATCTTTCTGGTGAAATCCGACACAGTGGCTTCCCTACGCATCTGCTGATGCAGTGCGTGTGAACATAAAGATATTATCATGCGATATGATCTCTTTTAAACTTTAAAACGTCCTTTCAATTTCTCAAGGCGTGCACTTGTGACGTGTGTAGACAAGCATTTTATCTGTGCTGTTTTACAAAGCCAAAGCACTCTACAGATTTACTGTAATAGGAAAGCACATCATCTCAGAACAAAACTGAAATGTAAATGACAATTACACAAGACTTGTTACCCAATGTACCTAATTAGGATTCTGAAAGCATGTCAATCAATGTATTGTGGAAAAGCAAGACATATGTGTTACAGTGCTTCATTAAGATTTTTCATTTTAAATATATTTTTACTAATTTCATAGGTTGTTAGAGTACACAAAGAACACCTGGGACCAGAACGACTTAACATTTTTTTCGGTGAGAAAGCGTTGCTTAATCCAGGCCTAGTCGAGGTTTGCTTCAACTTTTCTGTGAGAAAGTCACACCCTATTACGAACAAAAAGTTTGTTAAATGAACCCAATACCTCAGAATAGGTCTGTTCATTAGAAAAGGGAATGAAAACTTCTTATAACATTGATATAACACAATTTGTGCAATGCTCTGGAGTTTTAAATATCATATATAAGGGGCAACCTCCTGCACAAAAACAATCCTACGAGGCGTTTTCCTCTTTCTATGTGTACTGCAGAATGCATCACACATGGAAAGAGGAAAAAATGAGGACAAATTAACATATTTCTCCTTGATACGCGTCACGGTGGGAGACGTACGGAATTGATGCATAGCCAGGTTTACATCATTTTATAAATCTTGGGCAGCATCAAATTACATGGGTATTGGGTGGGAAATCCACTCATGATTTATGAGGCCACCTAAAGCCACCCTAGGAGCCCTGCATCATGCATGTATGACTTTACGTGGTGCAGAAGTAATGCAGGGCTCCCATAAATTGCCCCTTGGTTGTTAGACATGTCATGCAGCCAGACTCTTGACACTCAGAGGACCTAACCTGGACCTGGCCTCTAGCATACACTGGGTAGACAAAGTGAACTTCAGACACACTTTGAACACAGTACTCCAGCCCGGTTTTGATTGTGACTAGCCTCTGGTTACATCTAGAGGGCACTGAGGGCATATTTACAAGGGCATTGCACCACCAATCACTTTATACGACGTTACGGTAGCCCAATGCGGTGTTCCATATTTAAAATGTAGTAATAAACCACTTTGCATGGCTTATGCCTCATTGTAAATATCGTACCCTTTCACATAGTCTTCTGTGTCAAAGGGGTGTGCAGTGAGTGTTGCTGTGAGCATTCCACCGCAACATCCATTGCTTTTTGACACTGCCCCAAATTTACAAGGATCTGTATACCTCAGGCAGCGCCAAAAACTAACACCCTTGAAAAGCAGGCATTAGAGCAGGCATTAGAGTGGTGCAACGAGGGGAAATACTTTTATTTCTCTTTGTGTTATGTTTTTTCTATGTGTGATGCATTTTGCAGTGCACATAGAAGGAGCAAATATCCTTTAATGATTGTTTACGTGCAGGAAGGTATCCCTGCAACGCAGGCACCATTGCACTATGGTGCAAGGGTGTCTACATTCGCGCAAGGCAGCTTTTTTAGTGCTGGCACTAGAGACAACGCAAGGGTGCGCCGTATTCTTGTTACTACAGCGCATCCATGTGATTTTGAAATGAAGGGCACAGCTAAATTGCTTGCAGAGCCACGCTGCGCCTTTTCTTTATAAATATGCCCCTGGGTGCAGAAGCTCATCTTTGGTTATATCCTATACCTATTTCCCATCCCATTATTTCAGCTTGGCATAAGGAATGACCTACAGCAGTGGTTCCCAAACTTTTTTGACCCGTGGCTCCCTTGACCTAATTGGCAGTTGGCCGTGGCTCCCCCCTATTTTTTTTTACCGGTGGACGGGTGGGTGGGGATGTAAGCCCGAACTCGGGAGTACTTCCTGTTGCACTCTGACTGCCCCCTCTGTCCATGCCTGCCCCCGCGCCCTCAGACTGCCTGTGCATGCCTCCTTTCTTCGTGACCTCCGACTACCCCTTCTGTCCATGCCATCTCCATACATGCCTTCTGACTCCCCCTTCTATCCATGCCTGCTGCCTTCGTGCCCTGAGACTGCCCATTCCCTCCATATCTTCTCCCTTCGTGCCCTGAGACTGCCCCTTTACCCTATGCCTGCTCCCTTCGTGCCCGGAGACTGCTTCTTTCCTTCATGCCTGCTCCCTTTGTGCCCTAAGACCGCCCCTTCCCTCCATGCCTTCTCCCTTCGTGCCCTGAGACTGCCCCTTTCCTCCATGCCTGCTCCGTTCGTGCCCTGAGACTGCCTGAGACTGCCCCTTTCCTCCATGCCTGCTCCCTTAGTGTCCTGGACTGCCCCTTTCCTCAATGCCTGCTCCCTTTGTGCCCTGAGACTGCTCCTTGCCTACATGGCTGCTCCCTTCGTGCCCTGAGACTGCCTCTTTCCTCCATGTCTGCTCCCTTCATGCCCTAAGACTGCCCCTTCCCTCCATGCCTTCTCCCTTCGTGCCCTGAGACTGCCTCTTTCCTCCATGCCTGCTCCCTTCATGCCCTTAGACTGCCTCGTCCCTCCATGCATGCTCGCTTCGTGCCATGAGACTGCCCCTTTCCTCCATGCCTGATCCCTTCGTGCCCTGAGACTGCCTGAGACTGCCCCTTTCCTCCATGCCTGCTCCCTTCGTGCCCTGAGACTGCCCCTTTCCTCCATGCCTGCTCCCTTCGTGCCCTGAGACTGCCCCTTGCCTACATGGCTGCTCCCTTCGTGCCTTGAGACTGCCCCTTTCCTACATGCCTTCTCCCTTTGTGCCCTGAGACTGCCCCTTTCCTCCATGCCTGCTCCCTTCGTGCCCTGAGACTGCCCCTTTCCTCCATGCCTGCTCCCTTCGTGCCCCTGAGACTGCCCCTCTCCTCCATGCCTTCTCCCTTCGTGCCCTGAGACTGCTCCTTTTCCTCTATGCCTGCTCCCTTCGTACCCTGAGACTGCCCCTTTCCTCCATGCCTTCTCCCTTCGTGCCCTGAGACTGCCCCTTTCCTCCATGCCTGCTCCCTTCGTGCCCTGAGACTGCCTGAGACTGCCCCTTTCCTCCTTGCCTGCTCCCTTCATGCCCTGAGACTGCCCCTTTCCTCCATGCCTGCTCCCTTCGTTCCCTGAGACTGCCCCTTTCCTTCATGCCTTCTCCCTTCGTGCCCTGAGACTGCCCCTTTACTCCATGCCTGCTCCCTTCATGCCCTAAGACTGCCCCTTCCCTCTATGCCTTCTCCATTTGTGCCCTGAGACTGCCCCTTTCCTCTATGCCTGCTCTTTCGTGCCCTGAGACTGCCCCTTCCCTTCATGCCTGCTCCCTTCATGCCCTGAGACTGCCCCTTTACTCCATGCCTGCTCCCTTCGTGCCCTGAGAGTGCCCCTTTCCTCCATGCCTTCTCCCTTCGTGCACTGAGACTGCCCCTTTCCTCCATGCCTGCTCCCTTCGTGATCTGAGACTGCCTGAGACTGCCCCTTTCCTCCATGTCTGCTCCCTTCGTGCCCTCTATCCATTTTCTCCATCAGACTCAGGTGCGCAGCACCCACTGAACTCAAAGGGCTTCAGCCCCCCCAGTCCCCTCCCCAGTCATGTTTGGTAGCCTGGGGATAAGACCTCCTAGGCACACAAGCAGCCCAGCCGCACCCGAGCACTTCACAGGTGTTTAAAAGACCATTTGCATATTAATGAGGCCTTGCTGTTGTTTCACCCCTTCCAAGAGCCCCTGCAGCTCCACTCTACATGTTGCTTAAAGATCAGACTACCCTTTCTTTCCATTCCTGTTTCCTTAAAGTGGCAGATTAAACAGGATTAGGCAGGTGTCATTTCTAAATTTCTAGCGCTGCCACTGCAATTTCCCACATCGTGCCGCGGCGCCCCTGGCAACTCATAACGGCGCACCGGGGTGCCGCTGCTCACAGTTTGAGAACCATGGACCTACAGCCACGTTTACAGGACATCTCCCCAAACACAGTTTCCAGAGGCATTGGGCTTCAACCCTACCTAATGGATACTGGATGAAAAATGTGATAACCGGCAATTCCCTAAACTCTCTACCGTACCCAGTGGTCACCGGCTGCAGTTTTCACCTTATCCTCATGGGTAGTAGGAGCTGAGCACTAACTATGGCTTTGAAAAAAAAACAATGTGAATGTATGTCTGCCAAAGGAATATTAGTATCATGACAGTTAGACCTGGCATCTTTGGTGTTTGTTTCCCATCTTTTTTGCTTCTTACCTCCTGCTTTTGATTGTGTGCTGTATTTGGTTTTTCTGTTTTTTTAACTCTGGGGACTTTACCGTTGCTGATCAGTTCTAAAGTGAGAGTGCTCCCTGTGTAAATTGTGATTATGATTAGTGAGCCATGATTGGTATATTTTAATTGCTGGTAAGTGCCTAGTAAAGTGCACTGTGTGTGCCAAGGGGATGTGATTAAAATACTACTAGTGGGCCTGCTTCACTGATTTTGCCCTTCACCTGAGTAACCCTGCAAACCTGTCTCAGGCCTGCTACTGCAGTGTCTGTGGGTGCAGTGTTAAACTGCCATGTCGACCTGGCAATTGCACTCACTTCTGACCCTTGACCCTGCTTCCAGGCAGGTCGCTTCCCTCTCCGCAACAGCACCACCTGCTGTGCCCATGCCCTGCTCGCTGCTGCTGCCTCTGACGCCCACACCTTAGGTTTTCTCCCTGTTCTGCTCGGTTTTGTTGTAACTGTTTTTGCCTTTGTTTTGCCTTTAATTCCTTGTTTTCCCCTCCTGTTTTGCCTTGTTTTTGCCTTCATGTCCTTGTTTTTCCCTCCTATTATTGTCTGTGCTCCTTTTGCCTTCTGTACCCTCCTCCGTTCTCTGCCCTTTTTTCCTGCCACTGCGGCCCGCCCCCCTTCTCGCCCAGTCACCGCCCGCTCCCGCCTCCCAGCTCCTCCTCCCTGCCACCTCCCCATATATAGCAGCCGCTGCTCGGCGGCGCACTTAAGGCAAGCCCGTCTGCGCCCGTCCGCGCCTGGACCACGCCCAGCGCCAGAACCCCTGGCCCCTGCGAACGCCACTACGCCCGTCTCAGCTACGATGCCAGCACCCTCCACGCACTCAACGTCGGACAAACTCACACCTGCTTCCAGGCTGCCCGAAAGCACACCCATGGACCCTTCACCTGCCGGAACTGCAGCTTCACCAGCATCCAACCCGCCATTCCACCCACCACGACAGGACGCAACCACCTCAGATGCATACTCCTGAACACCCGCTCCGCACTCAAACATGCCGTAGAACTCTGGGACCTGCTCAACACAGCCTCCCGGGACCTCGCCTTCCTAACTGAGACCTGGATGAACGACTCCTCGGCACCCGACATCACTGTAGCCATCCCGGACGGATACAAGATCACCCGCAGAGACCGCACCAACGGAGAAGGAGGGGGGATCGCAATCATCCACAAGTCCACCCTCAAGGACTCTACCATCTCCGACGACATTCTCAGCACCGCTGAAAGTTCAGCGACTCCATCAATGACTTCATCAGCACGCACGCCCTTGCCTCCATGGACCATATCCTCCTAGGAGACCTGAACTTCCACCTCAAGAACAACAACGACACCAACTCCACCATCCTGATCGACAACCTTGCCAACCTCGGACTCAGACAGCTCGTGACTACGCCCACCCACTCCGACGACCACACGCTTGATCCCATCTTCTCCGCAAGCTCCCATGTCTTCTTCAGCCACACCACTGAACTCCACTGGACTAACCACCACTGCATCCACTTCACCTTCTGGAAACCCACCACGCACCACCGCACCCAACAGAACTGCCGCAGCAGCTGGAGCAAAATCACTGAAGGCCAGCTAAACACCGCCCTCACCAGAAGCACACCCTCTGACCCCTCCGACCCTGACGCCACCGCCAACAACCTCAGACGCTGGAACGATGACTGCGCAAACACCATCGTCTGGTAAAGAATCCGTCCAACAGAAGCACCAACAAGAATACCAGATGGTTCACTGCGGACCTCCAGACCTCCAAACAAAACTGCCGTAAACTGGAGAGGAAACGCCGCCACAAACAGACACCAGAGAACCAAACAGCCCACAAAAATGCCATGTGCCAACACCATCACCTCATCAGATCCACCACATGTAAGGCAGACCTCCTTCAAGGACGGCCTAGACAACAACGGACACAACAGCAAGGAGCTCTTCAACATTGTGAAGGAACTCTCCAGCCCCAGCTCCAACACCAACGACATCCCGCCATCACAAGCCCTGTTCAACTCCCTTGCCTCCTTCTTCCACCTCAAGATTGCAGATATCCATGACAGATTCGAAAACCAGACCTCCACGGCACCCAATGTCACCTCAGACCCCACGGCTGCCACCCACATTACCCCTTAGCTCACCTGGACCAACATCAACATTGAGGACACCATCAAAATCATGAGCAAGATCCATTCCAGCTCCCCCTCGGACCCATGCCTCCACCACATCTTCAACAAGGCCAGCGCCGCCATCGCACCCCATCTCCATAAGATCATCAACATCTCCTTCGAGACCACGACCTTCGCGGAGAGCTGGAAACACGCCGAGATCAACGCTCTGCTCAAGAAACTCAACGCAGACCCGAGGGACCTCAAGAACATCCGGCACATCTCCCTGCTTCCATTCCCGGCGAAGGTCATTGAGAAAACTGTCAACCAACAGCTGACTCGCTACCTCGAGGAGAACAACATCTTGGATCCATCCCAGTCAAGGTTTCGCAGCAATTACAGCACCGAAACGGCCCTCATCACCGCCACCGATGACATCTAGGCCCTGCTGGATAATGGTGAGACCACGGCCCTCATCCTCCTGGACCTGTCAGCCGCCTTTGATACTGTCTGCCACCGCACACTAAGCACCGACCTCCACGATGTAGTAGTCTGAGGCAAAGTGCTGGACTGGACCACCTCCTTCCTCTCCAACAGATCCCAGAGCGTCCACCTTCTGCCTTTCTGATCCGAAGCCTCCAAGATAATCTGCGGCGTACCCCAAGGATCTTCCCTCAGTCCGACTTTGTTCAACATCTACATGGCCCCGCCCGCCCACGTTGCCAGACTGCATGACCTGAACCTCATCTCCTACGCTGACGATACACACCTGATCCTCTCCCTCACCAAGGACCCTCCTCCACGAAGGAATGAAAGCCATCGCCGAATGGATGAAGAACAGCCATCTGAAGCTGAACTCAGACAAATCAGAGGTCCTCATCCTCGGCTCCACCCCCTCAGCCTGGGATGACTCCTGGTGGCCGACTGCTCTGGGAGCCGCACCGACACCCACTAACCATGCACACAACCTGGGATTCATCCTCGGCTCAACACTCTCCATGACCAAGCAAGTCAACGCCATCTCATCCTCCTGTTTCAACACCCTCAGCATGCTTAGAATGATCTACAGGTGGATCCCAACCAACACAAGAAGAACGGTCATGCAGGCCCTCGTCAGCAGCAGGCTGGACTATGGAAACGCCCTCTTCTCGGGAGCACTGACCAAACTGCTGAAACAAATGCAACGCATACAGAACGCCTCTGCACATCTGTTCCTCAACATCCCTCGCCACAGACACCTCACACCTCACCTGAGACCTCCACTGGCTTCCCATCAACAAGAGGATCTCATTCAAGCTCCTCACCCACGCACACAAGGCACTCCACAACATCGGACAAGCATACCTCAACAGACGACTCTCCTTCTACACCCCAAACCACCAGCTCCGCTCCGCCAACCTCACCCTCGCCACCGCCCCCGCATCTGAAGAGCGGCCACCGGTGGCAGATCTTTCTCCTACCTCGCCACCAAGACCTGGAACACCCTCCCCATCCTACTACGGCAGACCGAAGACCTACTAACAGGAGGTTACTCGAGACCTGGCTTTTTGAGCAGTAGCAGCACCCCCTCCCCCAGCGCCTTGAGACCCTCACGGATGAGTAGCGCGCTCTACAAATGTATTGATTTGATTTGATTTGACTTGCTAGGCCCAAACCTTACATTTTTCAACACGTAAGGCACCCCTAAGTTAGACCCAAGGTAGACCCCTGGGCAGGGGGCAGTGTATGTGAAAGTTATGACATGTACTGGTGTGTTTTCATGTCCTGATAGTAAAATACTGCCTATTTAGTTTTTCACTATTGCAAGGATTATCTCTCCCAAAGGTAGCTGTGGTGTGCCCTGCATATCCTGTTGGCCCTTCACCAGGCTGATCGGGCTACCTGAGCTAGAGTGGTGGGAGGAGTTGTCACTGACACCTGAATAGGGCTGTGCATGTCCTCACATAATGGGGCTCCACCCGCCTGTAGTGTGCCTTGAGCCAGGTCATGGCAAGGCAGGATCTTGTGCACTACAACGACTATCCTTTGAAGTTTACGTACAGTAAAGGCAGAAACTGGTATAACTACTGGAGCTGTGACACCAAATTTTTAGAAAACTTCTGGACTAAGAGGGGACTCTGCCAAGAGGAAGAGCTGTTGAATCTGTAGGGGGGAAACTGCCTGTTGCTGTGTTGTGCTGGCCTACTGCCTGTTGCTGCTGTCTTTGGCAGTGAGAGGACTGGATATTACTTTCTTACCCTGCCTATCAAGGTTTGTGCTTGCTTCCTGTCAAGAAATTTCAGGGCCATCAAAGACTTCATCCGCAGCCTCTGAAATCCTCTGCTGGGTGTTCTGACCTGCCAAGTGGGGCCAATTCGAGTTCTGGGCCCTTGGAGGTGGCATCTGCTGCAAAAAAGAAGAAAATCTACTCACAGGTCTTCAGCACCTGTTTTTCCCACTGCAAGCTTTCCATGCAGTTGAAAACCAAATGCATAACCACAGTGCGATCAAAGAATCGATGCAGCGCCTGTTGTGGGGCTCCAATATCACCGCAGCCCGAATCTTGAGCACCGTATCTCTGATATCTGAGGCACCGGCTCCGACTCTGCTGCAGGCCCTGCTGTGTGGCTGAAAATTCAATGCATGGCCTGCTCATGGCTGGGAGAATCAACGTAATGTCTGGTTTCGCCACCGCCCCATTGACCCCAGAGCATCCTGATTTTCCACGCATTGCACCTGGACGCCAAACTTTCATCAACGTTACCCAGAGGTAAGAAACCAAGGCCCTGTGTTCGAAATCTGATGCTTAACCTCCCTTGGCAGAAGGGATTTGACTCATCACCTCCCCTGACAGCAAGGAATCAACACATCACCTCCTCTGTACCACAGCAAGGAATCAACGCATCACCTCCTCTGGCAGTAAGAAATCAACGCATAACCTCCCTTGAGAGTAAATAATCTATGCATCGCTGTGTTTTCGCTGCTTCATCTCCCCTGTGCCTGTTTTCATCTTTTGATTTTGACTCACCCCAGTTACTTTGCACTACAAAGTGACACATCCATAGTTTTCTATGAACTGAACTATTTTGTACCTTTTAAAAGTGACATATTTGCTTGTGTATATTGGATTTATTTTTTTTGTTCTTGTTTTATTCAGATAAAGGTTGGTTATTTTTCTAAACTGGTGTGTTGTTGATTTGTAGTATTTTCAATGTGTTACTGTGTGTTTATGTACAAATGCTTTACATATTGCCTTTGAGATAAGCCTGTCTGTTTGTGTCAAGCTACCAGGGGTTATTTTAGTTGTGTAATCCCCTTGTGTTGACTATAAGGAAGGATCCCTACTTGATGGGGTGTAAGCCACTGCCAACTAGAGACCAGGGGCCTTATTTATGAAAAGTGACGCATCGCTGCGAGAAAACAGCGATGCGTCACTTTTCATTGCGCCCTCCTTGCGACCCCAATGATGCGTCATATTTAATGTATGACGCATCATGTCGCAAGGAGTTACAGATACGTCAGTATTTCTGGCGTATCTGTAAGCGCAAAAGTGACGCATTGCTGGAGTGTGTCACAAAAGTGACGCAACTCCAGCAATGCTTCCTTTCACATGGGGCAAGCCCCATGTGAAAGGACTTGCGTCAGTCTTACGCCTGCTGTGAGGCAGGCGCAAGATTTTGACACAACGGTGTCCTAGAAGTGACGCATCTGCTTAAATGCGTCACTTTCTAAATAGAGCGCAACAGGAGGCATGTTTTACGCTGCTGATGCGTCACAAAAAGTGACGCATCGGAAGCGCAAAACTGACGCAAGGCCTCATAAATGAGGCCCCCCATTTCTTTTTTTTTTATGTTTGAAAGCTTTATTAGAGAAAAAATAAGTAGTACAATAAGGTGATATCAGCAAATATGAGAAAAAACCATAAGCTGGGACAAGGTAAATAGAAGCAGCCAATATCACAATGGAAAAACAAAGCATTTTAGGTTATGGGGAGGGAAGGAGGGAGGGGAAGGGAGGAGAAAAGAAAAGCAAAAACATGGTATTATATCGTAGAAGATGGGTAAGCAATAATAAGAAATACAGTAAATGGCATTCAAAAGTACAGTAAAAAACGAACATATGGGTAATTGCATGAATGAAAAAGAGGTAGGATTGAGGTCAAATAAGCTAAATAATTACAATATTGAGATTAAAAAATAACATGCAAAAAACTACAGGCAAGAGTACATGTGTTCAGGGGGGCTTGAAATTATCCGAAGATAGTGGAGAGTAACTTTTTTTAGCGGATTGATCGAGGTAGAGAGTAAGAGGTAGCCAATAAAGTTCAACATTTCGGGAGGGTTTACAGGAGGAGGCAAAGGCCACATCAAGTCTGTGTGAGTGACATACAAGATTCCACCAACAATTGAGAGACAATTTGTTCAGAGATTTCCAATTAGAGACAATATGCTGTAATGCCAGAGCCAGCATAAGGTCAAAAAGACCACGAGAATGTGGGGGGAGGTCTAAGTCTTCTGAAAGGCTACCAAGAAATACTAAAGGAGTAGAAAATTGAATAGAGAGGTTGAAAATGCGAGAAAGGCGAGAGAAGATCTGAGACCAGAAAATACGAGTTGAAGGACAGAGGAAGAAGAGGTGGAAAAGATCTGCAGAAGGGGCATTACAGGTCCAACAATTAGATGTCGCCTCAGAATGAAAGCGAGAGATAGAAAGAGGAGAGAGGTATAGTCTGTGGTAAAAGAAAAATAGGGATTGAGTAAGAGAGGCAGTACGGGAAATCTTCAAGGAACGAGCCCAAATTTTGTCCCAGAGAGGAGTCGGCCATGAAGAACGTAAGTCTGTCTCCCAGGACAATTCTAATTTTGATTTGAGACGATCTGGATTGGGGGCTGAAAAGTATCGGTATATGATGGAAGCTTTAGGAGTTGTGGAAAGGACAGTGAGTAGAGAGGAAGATGAGGTAGGTAGGTCTTCAGAGGGGAGAGAGTAATAACGATCTAGAATGGTTTCCATAAGGATAGGGAATTTCTTTGCAAAAGAAGGAGGACAGTGAAATTGAGAGCGAAGTGCAGGAAATGAGCAAGGGGATGATCCATCAAAAAGATGACGTATCCAAATGATACCTTTCGCTCTCCATGAGGGCCATGCAATAGGTCGGTTGTTAATTAATAGAAGTGAGTTGTACCATATAGGCAATAGTAGGAAGGATTCCTGCGTCACTGAGGTAGGCGAAACTAAAGGGCGTAGAAGAGAAGAAGTATGCTTGAATAAAAGGGGATTAAGGCATGGGGCTTTAGAGGTAAAACGAATTACTTCTTGGAAAGAGTGTGGAAGCAGTAATTCCTGTTCAACAGAAAGCCAGAGGGGAGAGAAAGGGGAGGGTTCCTGGGATAACCAGCGGGAAGCCTGTCGAAGGGAAAAGGACTTATGGTAGAGGCGAAAGTCCGGAAAGTTAGTACCACCATTAAGCTTAGATTTACGTAAGTTGAAAAGTGATATGCGGGCTTTTTTCTGTTTCCAAAGAAATTTGGACAACGCAGAATCAATGCGACGGAAATAAGAGGTTGGAATACGAAGTGGGAGCATGGATAACAAGTAAATCAGAATGGGGGCAATCATCATTCTAATGGAGTCAAGGCGGCCCCACCAGGAAAGAAATAGTGGATTCCAAGAGGTGAGTAATGATTCTATTCTAGATATTACTGCATTCATGTTGAGTTGAATAGAGGAAGAAATAGAGCTAGAAAACAGAACACCAAGATATTTAATTTTCGTAGAATTCCAAGCAAAGCCAGTGGCCGTGAAATAGTGGGGGAGACAAAGTTTGGTTAAAGGAAGGATCTCTGTTTTGTCCGAATTTATTTTGTAACCAGAAACCAAGGAGAATTTCTGAAATTCGTCTAGTAATGCAGGGACTGAGGTAAGCGGGTCAGAAATAAATAAAAGAATATCATCAGCATATGCAGACAATTTAAGATGACGTTTACCGTACGGGAAGCCAGAGATGGATGGATTATTGCGTATGGAGGTAAGGAAAGGTTCAAGCGCCAAAATAAATAAAAGAGGTGATAAGGGACAGCCCTGACGAACACCACGTTGGAGTGTGAATGGGGAAGTAAGTTGACCATTAACGAGAACAGAAGCTTTGGGCATAGAATATATCAAAGAAATATAAGATATGAATTTGGGGTTAAAGCCGTGCCATTTTAAGGAGGCCAGAAGAAAGGACCAGTCGACCCGGTCAAAGGCTTTCTCAGCATCTACTGAAATGGCTGCAAGGGGAATCGATAGTGAAGGGGCTTTACTTAAAACATTAAGGAAGAGTCTAGAATTATCCGAGGTCAAGCGGCCCTTAACAAAGCCGCATTGTTCTTTGCCTATGAGATGTGGTAGGAGCGGGTCAAGGCGAAGAGCTAATAGTTTCGCAAAAATTTTATAGTCAACATTTACTAGAGATATAGGTCGATAATTTTTACAGAACTTAGGGTCTCTACCATCTTTGGGGATAAGGCATATGGTAGCGTCCTGAAAAGAGCCTCGGGCTGATCCAGCAGAACAAAAAGACTGAAAGAGAGATAGAAGTTTGGGTAAAAGAAGGTCCGAAAAATGTAGGTAAAATTCAACTGGGAAGCCATCAGGTCCAGGGGTTTTCCCTTTAGTGAGGGAGGATAGAGCAGAGGATAGTTCCGAAATAGTAAGATCAGAATCAACGGCCGAAATATTAAAGTGGGAAGTATCTGGGCGAGGTATGTTATCAAAGTAGGATTGAATAAGCTCTGGGGTGGGAGGGTTTTCCGGAGTATACAAAGTCTCATAAAAAGCGTGGAATTGTTCCAAAATTTCTGTATTGGTATGAAGAAGAACATTAGAGGGGGAATAAATAGAATCAATATTAGTACGTTCTTTACGAGACTTTAAATAGTTAGCTAACAATTTACCTGACTTATTGCGACCACCATAAAATCGCGCGCTGCTCCGGAGAAGAAAAGAGGAGGCAGAGTCTGTGGTAAGTTTGTTAAAGGCAATCTTAGCCTTAAGCAATTCAGGAGACATAATCTTATCAGAGGAAGTGTAGAATTGATGTTCCAGAGATTTAATATGTGCAAGTGTGAGCTTACGTTGTTGAAGGAATTTTTTCTTCTTTTTAGAGACGAAATCAATAATAAAACCGCGGGCTGTGGCCTTGAAGGAATCCCAAAGAATATGAGGTGGGGTATCAGGTGTAGAATTAAGATGAAAAAATTCAGAAGCAAAAGAACGAAAAGAGGAGGAGAAAAGGGGGTCAGTAAGAAGAGAGGGGTTGAAGCGCCAGCGAGAAGATTTAGGAGTGGGAGGAAGAAGGTCAAAAACAGTAATAATAGGAGCATGGTCAGAGATGACAATCGGTTCAATAGAAGAAGAAATAAGGTGTGGAGAAAGAGATGAGGAGAGAAAGATATAATCTAAGCGGGAGAAAGAAGCGTGAGGAGGAGAGAAAAAGGAAAAATCCATAACATCTGGGTGAGTGAGTCTCCATGAGTCTACCAGGTGAGTTTGGGTAATAGTGTCAAGGAATTGTTTATGTGGTCTATGAGGGGAAAAACGAACAGAGGATCTACGGTCTAAAAAAGGGTCAATGATCTGGTTACAGTCTCCACCTAATAGAAAAGCGTCATCTTTATGCTGAATACATTTGGCTGTAATGGAGGGCCAAAAAGAGGAATCAAAACCTGTGGGACCATAAACATTGAATATGGTAAGTGGGATATTGTTAATTAGTAGTTTAGCTAAGACCCAGCGTCCCTCGTCATCCTTTTCTTGTAGAACGACTTTACACTGGAGTCGCTTATGAATCAAAATGGCTACTCCATTCTTTTTTTGAGAAGCGGGAGAAAATAAAACGGTTCCAACCCATAGGCGCTTTAGCTTTAAAGATTCAATGTCAGATAGGTGAGTTTCTTGGATAAGGACGATATCTGGGTTGTAAGAGGAAAGGTGGGAAAGTACTCTCTGCCTTTTGATAGGGTGATTAAATCCTTTCACATTCCATGAAACAACTTTGAAGGTGAAAGCTTATTAAACTGTTCTAAATCAAGAATTGCAAAAACATACTGTACATGTAATAATGCAAACTGCATAGAAGTATGAACCATAAAACTCTTCAAAAAGGAAGAAGGAAGAACAGGTAGAAAAGGGAGAAGAAAAAGGAAAAGGGAGGAGGAGAAGGGCGGGAAAAGGAAAGGCAGATCAGTGGGGAAGGAAGAAGGAAGAAAAGAGAGAATGCATAGAAGACAGTACAAATCCAGAAGGATGACTGTATTAAACATACCTGAAAGAGAAAAAATACACATAGGGAAGGTGGGGAGGTGGTGATGCTTTACAAGACGGACGGATCAGGATCAGGAGGAGAGCCACATCGAGACCGCACAAAAGGAACATGGAATGGGACAAGGTGTTGAGGGAAGTATCCGACACAAATTCGTCTGGGGAGGAAAGAAAAGGGAAAAATGTTAACATACACAACTTGTCAACGTAAAAGTAGAAGTCCAGAAGGTAGAGAAAGAAAATAGAGGGATATAAAGGAGATGCCAGAGATAGATAAAGGAAAAAGGAGATACGAAAAGAGAGTGTAAAAACTGAGAAGAGAAGTAAGGAGAATACATGAAGTCAAAGACAAGCCAGTAGGAGGACAAACAAGTTAGATAATAAAAGTCCAATTTCAGCCACTGTTCGAAGCAGAAGAGGAGGCGTCCATCCCTTCCTCACTGTGCAGAAGTAGAAAGTTCCTTAATTCTCCAGGTTCCTGAAATGACCAAGACTTTTCACGATAGGTGACTCTGAGAGTACAAGGATGAAACAAGCCATATCTTGCTCCCAAGGTGCGCAGAGAGGGACGCATAGCCAGAAATTCTTTACGTCTGGAAGCTGTGACGCTAGAGACATCCTGAGATAGATATACTCGTTGCCCTTGCCAAGTCACTTGTTTTTTACTCCTCGCAGCTGAGAGAATCAATAAAAGGTCTGTATATTTGAGAAATAAAATGATGACTCCACGAGGCTTTGAGGAGGAGTCCGTTCTGGCGCCTAGTCTATGGGCTCTTTGTATACTAATGGAGGTGGAAGGTGGTAGGTCCAGAAGTTTCAGCAAGAAAGTGGTAAAGAAAGTTACTGGATTATCCCCCTCAAGATTTTCCGGCAGATTGTAAATACGAAGGTTATTCCTCCTATTTCGATTTTCCAAATCCTCTGTATGCTTTTGGAGTGAGAGGACCGTTTTTTCTAAAGAGTCTATACGTTGTGTATTGGACTGAATGTCAGGAAGGTGCTGCTCAACAGTAGAAAGACGGGCATCCATATTTTCCCATTTATCCTTTAAGAGCTGCATATCTGTACTTGTTTTTTCAATAAATGGTCGCAGCGCACGTAGTTCTTCTAGGATTTGGTCAGTAGAAGAATGTGAAGGATTGTCTTCAGGTGTAGGAGAATTTTGCTTGAGGCGCTTGCCCGCCGGGGCGGGTGGGGAAGACTTACTGGTGTTAGTATGAGCCAATGATGATTTTGGAGTCGTCATTTTCGCAGATGCAGTGGCTCTATCTGTACCAGGTGAAGAAGCCCCAGAAGTACTCCCCGATGATGTGAAGACAAGTTTAGGTTTGCGGAAGTTGACCATAGAAAGAAATGAACGTGCGATAAAACAGTCTCAATTCCCTGTGAGACGACTAAGGTGCATATGAAATGTTCCAGAGATATGACCAAAGAAAGGATGGGGCACCCAGACGTAGCTCAATGGAAAAGGCAACAGGGAATTAGAGTGGGATAGGTAACGAGTACCAAAAATGGGAGGATGACTAAAATGGATGCACATGAAGGAGCATCCTGAAGTAGCTGAGGCGCAGGAGGAACAGGCAAAAAGTCTCAGAGAACGTTGTTGTCAAAGCGCCATGAGGAAGAAATTGAGGAGAAAAAGTATTTCAGAGCAATGAACATGTTAGGGCGGGAAACATCCAGCTGTCAGGGGTGAAATGCCGTAAAACTGCGTGAGTGGACGTTTCCTCTAATGTGGAAGAGGAGAGAGAAAATGCAGTAAAAGCGTCTTGCACAATATATATAATTCTCACCCCTGAAGTGGAGTCGGCGTCTGGAAGGTCGTTGGTGTCCAGTGACACGTCGCGTATTGACAGCTCCTGTCAGCAGAGGCTCCGGTGGTCGGAAGAGCATCAAAATGGCGGCGGCTCCGTGAGGGGCAGAGAAGTCATCGCGGAGAGGGGCGAAAACGGCTCCACAGGCGGTGAAAAGCTACTCCGCTGATTCCGTTAATGTTCCGCCAGCCAAATCCGGCGACGGTATTCAGTAACGTCCCGTTTACATCAGGAAAAATACTCCGTGAGGTTATCGATGCGGCGGAGCTCCGTACCTAGCCGGCCATCTTGCGCGGCATCCAAGCCACGCCCCGAGGCCCCCCATTTCTAACATTGACTAAAGTAGTCTGAGAAAGAAATGGTGATTTTGAAAAAAGAATGGTTGTTCACATATAGGAAGAGTTGTGGGCATTTAATGATTTGTAAAATAATAAATTTTATATAGTTTTCAAACAGCCATTTCTGCCATTTTTAAATGGTGTTACTACCCTCAAATGTAATGGTACTTATCTTATTAACTATTGAAGGATGCCAAGTTGAGTGAGTCATCCCCATCCAAATTGATGACCATCAAGTCATAACTCTTGTAAGGTATTTACATTTGCAGAACCATCTTGATGTACATTTAAGAAATAACAAATGTATTGAATAATGAAACACAACCATGGTTTTGTCAATGTTCGTCTTCCCTGTACACTTACCTAATATGCATTTAGATAATAGAATAGAACATCAATAAGGTTAAATAAATCTTCCTACAATGAAAGGAAATGGTAATATTAATATTTGTTGTGAAAACCTTACCTTATTGGACGCAGGTTTGTATGTTTATTATTGCGTTGTGTATGACATGAGTTTAGTTTTCGATAAAAATCACTACAAACAGCTCAACCCTTTTCTAGCTAAACCTCAGAAGACTACGTTAATAATTAAGTTTTATGTTTTAAGGATAATGACGGGCATATTACCAAGCTATAGCGATAATTATCGCTAAGCTTGGTTAGCGGGCATTAAAATATCGCCGCGCTCCGACGATTTTTACCGCTGAGATACCTTGATATTATCAAAGTTTATCTCAAAAGCGGTAAAAATCGTGGGAAATGCATGAATATCGCTGTAAAATCAGCGATATTCATGCATTATCGTGACAATGCTCTTAGCCATGTTATCCACCTTTAATTGGATAACATGGCTAAGAACTGCTCTGGGCAGGCGTTAGCTTTTTGAGATAATCGCGCTTAGCGCGATTATTTCCAAAAGTTGGTAATAGGGGATAGCGATGTTAGCGACTGTTTCCAGTCGCTAACATCTTGGCATGCCCACTCTGCATGTCATTTATCGCTGACATGCAGAGTGGGCCCCTAAATGCCCGCTATCGCCTATTAGCTGTCGCTAACTGGTGTTAGCGACAGCTAGGTAATAGGGCGATAATGCCCTTGGTAATATGCCCCGACGTTTTTTATAGTGCTTTATTCGACACGTTTGCTATTTCTAAGCAACGTAAATAACAGATATTGCTATTACCTGAGAATATGTATCTCGGGTGGATTGCTGAGTTGGCTTAGTGACAACACACAACCCTTCAAATCACAAAGTAGCCAACGGAGCCCACTCACTCAATGATGCCATTTGTTAAGGGCTTGTTATGTCAATGTGCTTTTCTTTTGGCTTTAGTTCATTTCGTTATCGTTCCCGTGAGACCCTGCCACACCGTTTTCAAAGCCAAAGGGCCTGATTCAGTGTTTGGTAGATGCAAGACGTGTCAAACAAGCACGACATTTACTGTCGGCCCTATTTAGAGACTATGGATATCAGTGTTCTCTAAATATGGTGAACTGAGCTTCAGCTAGCATTTTGGTGGATGTCCTGCAGCGGCCAAATTGGAAACACACCACTTAATTTGGGTTGTTCGTGGTAATACAAATTCAGTTCTCTGCTTAGTCAATAACCAGCAACATTATTTTATTAACTATAATAGATCATTTTTTCTCCACATGCGTTTTGAGATTAGGTAACAACGCGCACCTCAGTCTCTGGTGATCAATTTAGTAAACAAAATGTAGAGGTGAATCCTGTTTATCTCCCAACTGGACGCGCTAATATGGAACACTCTAATGTCAGATCTCACTACTATTCCTGACCATCTCACATTTCAGATGGCATTTAAAACATACCCCTTTCATTGAACATTTATGAAATCATAACTCCTTAAACAAGCATTGGCAAAGCAAATAGTCCTACCCTTTGGGACCAATTGACTTTGCCAATTTCTTTTGGTAGTGTTGCACAGCGTCGTAATGCTGTGCAACAAGCTAAAATTAATTTAAAAAAATAGGTATAATCGTTGTGTTGTCATTCCGCTTACACATGCATGTGTCTGAATGCATGCACAAGGCAGCAGAACGATGTAGCCTTTCTTTACTTGAATCTTTTGTTTACCATTCACAGTTAGCAGAAGCACTTTGGATCGATAAATGAAAAAAAAAAAATTTTGGTGCGAAAGCGCACATTTTAAGGGGGCTGGGACACCGTTGAGGGATAAAGGAAGATGGGTGGGTTAAGAATGAGAACAGCAGCAGACAGAGGAGGGGAGCACAACTGGCAGAGGACCCCATGGGCGAGAGAGACACTGAGCACAGGGTGGGGAAGAGAAACACACAAATGAGAGAGAGCAGCATGGGAATGTGTGGGAGAGAAGCACATAGACGAAATACAGCAACGTGCAACAGAAGGGAGAGAGAATCACACAAGGAATACAGCTGAAAAACACATGCTTTTGAAGAGTCCTTACGCAAAATAAAATGAAAGAGAACAACCTGGGGGAGAAAAGCACAGAGACGAGAATGTACAACGTGGAGCATGGTGGGAGAGGAGCAAAACCAATGGTAATCAAAGGGTGGGCTTTAAACGCACTGTAAATTCTGGTTAGCTGACAATAGTTCTTTTTTAATGAGACAGCTTGCATTGTCTGGTAGGCTCTACACCTCAATGAAAAGTTGCCAGCATTGTTCTCTAGTCTGTCACACTTGATTTTTCTTCTGCAGTGCAGCAGCAGCACGGTATATTGTCACCTGAGACACATGGGTTTTATGGAAAATATATATTTACGTTGCTTAGAATCCTCATAAACAATGCCAACTATTTCATATGCCTGCTGCTCCTTTTTACCTGCAAGTCGGAAATATTGGTTGAAGATTCATACTGGTCATGTCTCCTCTACCATAATTCCTTTTTACAGCTCTATATTGTGATTCTCCTGCCAACTATGTTTTAGCCCCACCTGCACTCCTGGGCGGGGTGCCCTTAGTTGCTACAATGAGCCTAACCCCCCCTAACTCCGGAAGTTAAACCTAGCGGGGGACCCTCCAGCGATAACACCAGAGGGCACGAGGTCCACAGGGGCAATATAAGGTACAAAAAAGCACTGGGGCAACCTCTTCATCCCCTTCAGTGGAACTATGATGGTGCAGACCAGCGGCAAGTTACCCACCCACCCATCCCTAGAGTGGCAGGGTTCCTAGCAGCAAAATAGCGGGGGATACTCAGAAGTGAACTTTTTGTCTGGACTGACTGACCCCTGGATGGGGGGGCACTCTTTTGGGAATAAAAAAAATGTCATAGCGCGCGCTGAAACTCATTTTCCGTTTCAGCGCGCATAACAACATTCGGTTTTTTTTTTTACATTACTCCAGTCGGCTATGAGCCGGAGTATACTACCCTCCACCCTGCCCCTCCTCCACCTGCCCCGCGGCACACCCTCCACGGGCCGCTACTGCTTCTGGCTATTGGTTACATCTGATTTTGACTTTAAGAAAATTCTTGATGAGCTTATGCTTGCTTAATGACCAAAGTTAATGTCAAATTGTGACTAAAGGACTACTCCATGACTGACCTACAAAACTGCCTGATCCCTGTTTGAGGCATGATAGTGAAGAGGATTGAGTAGTGGGCAAATTGCATTTTGCATGCATACTATATTAGCTAACTTTCTCTGCCATGCTGACGATTAGATTTAATATGTATCTGATTAGAAGCTCAAAGAGCACATTTACAGTTTGTGTATTGGGGAAAAGCTGGTCAAATTTGCCATGGCCTTAAGGTCCAGACGGAATTGTGCCTAGCTGGCACAAATATGTAGTCTTTTGGGTGTCCGTACCTGATTTGCCAAGAAAAAGCTACATTCATTTCGACACTTACAATAACCTACTGTGAATACGGGGATAATGCACACCTCGAATTATCTTATTCCTCAGACTAGAAGGACTGTGACGGCTCTTATCAACTTTTAACGCAATTATATGCGTTTACAGCTGCATGATAGGTGAGGGAATGGAACCTCTGAGGGATCTGCAACGAAAGTGGGAGGGGGATCTGGGAAAGGCGATCCCTGATCAGACATGGGCTCAGCTGATTAGAAGGGCATGGATTTGAATTTAAACTTTATTGTTTAGTTAATTAAAACCATAATAAATATCCTTTACATTAAACAACCAATATTAAAAATAAGATCTCATAAAAAAAAGCAATACACTTCATCAGGATTCAGTCCTAATGATAATTCTCCCAAAGGCTAAAAATAGAATTGAAAGGAAAAAATAAAAAGGGAGGAAAAGTCTTATTAAATCTAAAAATGCTGAGTTACTTTCAAGCGTTTTTCAAAGGCCAGCAAATACTTTCTCATCTTGCAGTTGATTAGGGGAGCTGTTGAGTCCAATCCACCAATAAGAGCCGTCCTGCAGGTGCGTAGTCTCTTGGCCAGAAAGATGTTCTTTAAAAAGAACGTTTGCTCCCGGTTCAGCTTTTTGCAGTGGCATATAATGTGAATTAAGTCTTCTTTTAATTGCCACAGAGGCGACAAACAACTGTTTCAGTGTGTTTCCAGGCAGGCTCCTCGGCCAAGGTTGGATATTTGCCGAATCTCAGAGCCATCAGGCTTTTTTTGATAAAAACAGAATAGGTTGTGTCTAAGTAGGCCGCCGGGGTAAGTATTTTATAGCTGTTGATCACAGTCCATGAATGGGAGCGATGTGAAAAGATTTCTTTGTCAGTAATCAGCGAATGAAATTTGGCTGCTTTATTTAATGCCTGTTTAAATGAGGTAAATGGCAAGTTTTTGTCCCAAAGATTTACAGAGCATGTTTGCTCCAAAGCACAAGTCAAGAATTTGTTTGCCTCTGAATTTTTTTGCGTTTCTAACTCCTGCCATAAAAATCTATTGAGATTATTATCGATGGCATTCTTCTTAATTCGGTACCACACCTTGATGCATGTATAGAGTCTTCCCAGAGATTCATTCATTAAGCCAAATTCTAGGCGCATCTGCGCTGGTGAGGCTGAGCTAGGTAGATGAGGACCTTTTTGTAGATTTTTGTAATTAAGTTGTTTAAAATAATAGATACCGTGCATCGCTACACTAGCATATGCTAAGGTGGGAAGTACTTTGCTAGCAATCACTGTAAGTAGTGGTTTGAGCAAAGGGCCTTCTAGTTTTTTTGATAGAGTGCTAAGTGCAAATATTAAGGCTCCTGCTCTTTGTGTCAGATAGTTTTTCTGGTCTTTTAGGGCAAGCTTATCATCGATGTAGTATCCCAGGTATTTGTAGTTTGATACCCTTTCCAACTGTTTTCCTTCCAGCCTGATGTTGAAATGTGCTGATCACTGGTTGGTAATTAGCATTGTTTTGGTTTTGGATAGGTTAAGGGCAAGCTTATTTACAGACAGGAATTCCGAAAGTTCTGTTAGCAGTCTGGTCAGGCCAACTTTTGTTAAACTCATAAGCACGATGTCGTCGGCATATGCCAGATGTGTGTGTTGTAAGTTGCCTAGTTTAGAAGGGCATGGAAAAGCATCAGAAATGCCAGATTCCAACTGGTTCACTTCTTTATACCACATAGGGTTGTACCTCACTCCTGCCAGGATTAATAAGTATTTTAATGTAGACGAGTGCCCGAGTTGTAACCTATAGGGGGCAGAGTTCAACCATATGCTGTGGGAGTGCCGCAGTTAGGAACATACTGGGAAGAAGTGGTCGAACTGCTACGTGAGGTCACAGAACGACAAATAGAACCTGACATGGGTACCTGTTTACTTCATTGGTTTCCCCACACGGCCAAAACAAGGTAACAAGCAAGTTTTGGGATTTGGGATTGTTGTTGGCCAAAAGAGATATCACAGCACATTGGAAGGCTGTACGAGGTCCCAGCATCAAGAGGTGGAAAGCAGATTTTACTAAATGGGCAACGAGCGAAAGCACAGTCCGGCTTCAAGTTGCTAAGCGGACTAACAATGAGAAAGCACTGGAGACTGAAAGAGCCTGGGAGGCCCTTGTTGCATTGCTGCAAGTGCCTGTGGAGGGTTCTGATGTAAGCTCGACCTTAAATGTATAAAGGGAGGAGTTCTAAACGTCAGGGACAATATGAGGCTCACTGCAAACGCTATTACATTATTATTGAAGTGGACCGCTTCGGCGATAGCTTGTACCGTACTGGCATCTTCATGTTGAACATCAATGAGTAAATTGTTGCATTGGATCCTATAGAATAACCTATAGTTGGACACACCGGGGGATGTAGGAGTGTTGGGAGGGGGGTGGAGAATGGAAAGGCTTATTTCTTTATTTGTTATATAACTTGGTTCAGGGGCGCATTCACACTCTGGTTATTGGGCACTGCTGAACCCCTAATGATCCATAAGTCATACTAACGGCATATGACTAGTGGATATTATTTGAGTGAAGAGTTGACCAGGATCTACTGGTTTATGATGATGATGATGATATATAATAGACCCACGAACTACTGTGGGTTGTTGACATGCTGACTACTGAGTATTTGATATTCTGTATTGACTGCCTGCTGTTGTGGTGAAAAAAACACAGGCAGAGGAGAACTTGAGCTCATTGGTAATCAGTACCCCTGCTGATTTAACAATCTTAAGACAAAATAGTTGTAACATCACATTGCAGAACAGATATTTGTTGAATTCAAAGAATAAAAGAATACATAGTTGGATTTCAGAAAAACGTATCTTAGGAATACTTATCCACACTTCAACAGTATAGTAATCATATCATATCAGTAGAATAATTGTGCTTTTGGCCAGCTGCCCCAAACACGTTCTTACACAAAGTGCACCTCCAAATTGCATATATTCTGTAACACCGACAAAGGCCAACATTTCTCGAGTGTTTCGACTTTGATGAAATGGGGTTTACAATGGTAGAATTATGTTTATTTCCAGGCCCTTCCTATGTTAACATGCAGAAAAAGTACACAAACCGTTCTGAGATATTTAGTTTTAATTTAGATGCCTTTAAACTCTAAGTTCAGTAGTAAGAACAGCCACCGTATTTCAAGTTGAGAGGATTTGTGAAGGAAACTTGGTAGACTTCCGTTATGGGAAATAAAAGATAACAAAACTTCAGCTGATTATACCATTGAAAGAAGTTAAAATAAACTTGCACAAATCTTAAACAAATGGAAGTCAAACATTGAATTACTCTTCAGGAGGTATTTACACTGAACCTGGCACATTCTCTCCAGCTGACACCTCCATGTGCTAAAACCTTTTCAGACTCTATGTGTGAATTGAACCCAGGCCAGGTGCGACCCTTCTCCTTTACCCAAACTTAGAAGCAGGGCTGTCTGAGGAGCGGATGCTGGTTACTGAAGAAAGGAAATGTGCACAGGGTGCAAAGCACTGTGACTCCTAAAGAGTAGTAACACGACTTTTAGAAGGAATGCATGTGTTTAATTACATTGCAGTTTCAGATCACATGAAAGTCGCATTTATTTTCATTCAGAATGTGTAATAAGATTAGACTGTTCCATATTTGTCAGCAGGAAAACACAGAAGTCCATATGCTCCCACGTCAAAAAAAGTGTAGTGCCTTCAATTTTGAATTCCATTGGTAACTATAGGTCTGACACATGCGATTTCAGGACGCAAAATATGTTTGGTGTCCAGGTTTCACTCGTGGAATCTTTCTGTGGGTGTCAGAATTTTTAGAACATAGGAGAATCACACTAACTGTGAATTCTGATTCCTCCATAGGTAACAGTAACCTAGGACTGAGGTATCGAAGCTCCATCAATTCATATACACCGAGATGGGTTCAGCCCTCAGGAGATTTTTGCCTCATTTTCAATAAAAAGTAACATTGTATGAACATTCGCCTTTTTCCGTGGTCCCTCGCACTTTTGTAGGAGATGTTTGTGCTCGTTTTAAACTCTGCACACTGAGATACTGTTGTCCAGTGCCCAGTGTTGGTGCACTCAGTGGCATAACGAAAGTTGAGGTGGCCTCCACTCAAGGTACACGGAGGGCCCCTCAGGCCTGAGTACTGTGCTGATGGAGCCTCTGCAACTAGGGCCCCCCTGCACTGCACGGGCCTATGTTAAGCCCCTGTGTGCTCTACCCTCTAAAACATGTTGAATTGGTAAACACCTAGTTGGCAATCTAACTATAAGTCCCTAGTTTTTTGTACAAAGTGTACCTAGGGCCTGTATTACATATCACTATTGCAGCACCCATTGCGCCACCCACTACAGTGACAGTGCAAAGATGACTGAATGCCTACCATTGTATCCTGGCTGTGCAGCATTAAAACTGCAAATTCGACCTGTTAAAATAAAACTTTTGATGCGCATACACCTTCCTTTTATAGATTAATAGGTCACCCCCTAAGTAGGCTTTGCTGCCCATAAGGAAGGGTGCACTATGTTTAAAAGAAGGACATGTAAAAATGTAATGTTAACCATGATCTTTCAGTGAAATGACCTCAAGAGCGATTTACACTGTAGCAGATCGCATTGGTATAGGATATTACATTTAATAATGTTAGATCTGGCTAGGAAACACCTGCAAATTTAATTCTTGGAGTTTCAGAAATATTTATTCATTGTCCAACTCAGTGGTGAAGTTGGACTTTCAATGCAGATTTTGGGAAAGGTACTTTTGGAAATTTACCTTTTCCTTCATACAGCCTCTGGAGACCCATGTGAATGGGATTCAACTCTTATCTGGCAGCTAAATAGTCATCTTGATGAGGTGTGAAAACTGCTCCAGAGCAGAACATAGACCTTGGGTGTGGGAATGTATTTCTGTTTGTCTGGAAGGATGACCATCTGGTCTGTGCGCAGGAGTCTCACTAACTTTAAAGCGGCCTATCCTGTCACAGGGACATGTTAGCTGACACCTGGGAAGGACCCTTCTTTGTTTCCCCAGTCAGACAGGCACCCATCACAGTAGGAGATGAGCTGCCCCATGGTTTAAAGTGACCACAAAGAAAGAGTTGCTCATTTCCCTGGGACGATCTCATGGTGGTCATACAGATTCTGTACAACTACAGAAGGGTTTAGTCATCTTGGATTTAGGCAGAAAGCGGTACTGTGAGAATGTTTGATGTAAGGCGTCCAAAAGTGCTGAAAAGTGAGAAGGGTTACCTGTGGTAACTTTTTACCTATTGGCTAGTTTGGGTCTAGGAGCCACCCCCACACACAGGCTAGTGCTAGGCATGAATGTGGCACCCCGGGCACCCTTTTCAGAACACTACTGGACATGGGGAAGAAAGAAGAAGTACTTCACCTGTTGTTCAGACCTATGAGGAGACCTGAAAGGCTGGTTCTTCTCCCACAGGTATCCAGGACAAAGAATTGGACTCCACAGGTCAGTTGACTGACCTCCTGTTAAGCTAAAGGGCACAACAAGCTGCTAGCATCCCTTTTCCTAAAGAGCCCAGCTAGCCATTTCCAATTGGACTCTGCTGGGGGTTTCTCCTGGATTAAATCTTGACCTCCAAGTGCTGTTCCTAGGGTCGTAGGACCATTAGCTGTGCCAAAGTGTACTCCCCCTAACGTCCTGAAAAAGACGGGACTTAGAAACTTTTTTTGCTTCAAAGAACTCTGGATGGCCGGGACAAACCTGCCAGGGTGAATCCATTGAAGGTTCTTTGGTTCTCAGCCAAAGATTGAGGTCATTCCAGGTTAGAGCTTTTCTGCAGCAGCAAATCCAGCGATCCAGTGGTACCTGCACAAGCAGCAGTACTACCACCCGTGGTAGCATAACAATTGGTAACACTGACAGCAGCACAATAATTTGTTGTATTCTGGACATAGCAGTGCTTATATGTGCCAGGATGATTGCCTGTTATCACATGTGTGGATGCAAGGTGAAGATGGAGTCATCCTACACCACATTGCTACTTGGTACAACACTTCTGAGCATCTATGTGCAGCAACACCTTATGATCATGAAACCTGCATCAGTGGTGACCTAGGTTGCCACCAGCATCACAATCAGTTTACAACTCATGAAGCTTGACTTAAAATAACTGGTGTATAGCTAACTAAGCAAAGTGTGACAGTCAGATTGGGTCCTCCATTCATGGGCCCATCATACTGATATGTGGCACAGTGGTTCAAGGCCTATTGCCATCAAATCTTTCTTGACCCTTGGTGCCAAGTTGTGTCAGTTATGCAGGCTGATAATTGACCTGTGGTGAGATACTGCCTCAAATACTGGTGAAGATACCGAGAGAGGTTCAACCAAGCAAATCTTATGTAATATTACTGTCTCTTTGTGACAAATAAGAATGATATTTATGCAAAAAGAGACCACAGCTGGCATGTGAAGCAGAAAAGCTGGGCCAGACTGACTGTAGTGGGCATCAGCCATCACTCATGACATGGTCAGTAACATCACTGATGACATCACTGATGACATCTCAAATGACATCACTAATGACATCACTGATGACATCATCCAGTGAATGTATGTTTCTGTAAAGTTTAAATATTTTTCATATATATGTATGCCAACGTATATTGAAGAATGAGTGGATTTACAAGTGGCTGAAGGGATTATTTAGTACGTGTGTGACTGACTGTATAAGTGAGTGATTGAACGTGTCTGACTGAATGCATAGGTTAGTGACTAAACTGTGTGAAAGTCTGTATTAGTCTCTCAGTTGATGTGTAAGCGGCTGCATGGGTTGGTGAGTAGCTACATGAGTGTCTATATGGGTTATTGATTTGTTGTCTGAGTATCTGTATGGGAGCCTGAGTGTCTGTGTGTCTGGTCACCTCGCGTATAGACTACGCCAACACTCTCTATGTGGGTATTCCTGCCTACCATCTCCATCGGTTGCAGCTGGTGCAAAACCAGGCGGCAAGACTGATCTTCCACCAGCCCAAATTCCAACATGTCTCGCCCCTGATGAAAAGATTGCACTGGCTCCCCGTGGTCTATCGCTGCCTGTTCAAACTTGGCTGTACTGTTTTTAAGGCCCTCACTGATCTTGCCCCGGCCTTTACTACCTCCAGCCTTCAGCGCTACACCCCCTCTAGAGACCTTCGGTCTGCCTCTCACAATTTGCTGCTGATCCCAAGGTTTAAACGTAAAAAGCATGGTGGCTCGTGTTTCTCCTTTCTGGCCCCCACCATGTGGAATTCCCTCCCTATCTCCCTTAGGCTATGCCCTCGTTATGTTTGCTTCCGCAAACTACTCAAGACTCACCTCTTTCAGTTAGCCTATTGAGTTTCTCTGTTGCCCTGCTCTCCCGCATATGTTTTGAGCGCCATGAAACCATTTGGTGACCGTGCACGGTACAAAATCTTTTAACATAACATAACGTGGGTGGGGGGCGTGTGACTCTGTGCATAGATTTCTGAGTGGGTGATTCACTGTTTGTATGGATTCAAAAGTGCATCTGGGAAAGGCTGTATGGGTGAGTTAGTGTGTGTATGGGTGTGTTGGTGAGTGAATGAATGTCTCAGTGGTATATGTGTGAGTAACTACATATGTTTTAAGGCAGTATATTTGAATGTTGGAGTATATATACGGGAGAGTAAGTATTTGAACAGTGGGTGTATAAATGAGTGTCTGCTTGTATCTGTGATTGTATAAGACAGTAAGAAATACTGGCACCCTCCCAGGAGCAATTGAATGGAACTCACCAGACATAGCAGGTTTGCTCAGAAACAGAGTGAAATTTATTTAATGGTACCAAAGGCATGCATCATTGCTAATTAGCAAGGAAGAAGTCAGATCCGCCACCTTAGGGGCTCTCAGACCGCTTCTTCCCGGAGTGCCAAGTTTCTAGGTGTTATATACAGTATGAAATGCCATATCAGCGGAACTAGAATAAGGCACCAAGCCAAATATGGCTGACATGGATGTGCAATGTCTGCACCATGCAAAACAGCCAGATATGGGCAGACCAGAAAGGCAGGCTCTGCACTGTGTAACACTTGCTTATCATGTAGTCAAGACAAGCAAGGTGACCTCTAAGGGGGTACAGAATAGCTTGTTGAAGCTTGTCCAGTCAAGGTCAGATAGGAAGCCCTTTTGAGCTCCAGGCCTCATGTTAATGTGAAATATCCAATCATGATATCTTTTAAAGTGCATACACATGAATTTGTATGGATGTTCATATATATTTTATAACAATCCCCCCTTTTGGATAGACCTATCCAACATTAGTGTAAAACCAAAATATATATATATATATATATATATGTAAGGAAACATTAGTTACATATCTTTGGATGGCAGTACACAGTGTTTGCATAGAATGCCTGTATTGTCACATTGATACAGCTTGATGAGATCAATATTATATCAGCAGGCTATTGTGATACCGGCAATAAGTGTCCAACAAATATTTTTTCTCTGTGCAATGCATAGTGCTATATTGTCACTTTAGTCACTCAGTTCCTGGGAACTTTCAGCAAGTGTCAGTAATTTAAAGGCACGCAGTGAGCGGTCATTTGCTTCTCCTCCTGGTCCGCAGTCGTCTCGTTCAGGGGCTGTGTCACGGACCTGCCTTGCGTTGTCCTCTTCAGTCTATTTTTCTGCAGGTACAGGTACAGACCATCATGTGTACTTCACTCAACAGCATCAGTAGATGTCGATGTTGTGTCCCTCTGACACTTTATGATGGGCCCTCATGGATCATGGAAATGGTCTGGTCTTTCCTCTTATTGACTGCTGTATTGCTCAGGTCCTCTGGTGACAGATGGTCATCACTTTCTGGTACCGTCCTTTCAGGCGTTGGGGCTCTGCTTTGCATCTTCTCCCCTCAATCCATTCATGGCGTTGGTTCACCGGCTGTGGTCCAGTCCACCTAGAACTAAAAGAAACAACTTTTATTTTTCTCGCAATGACCATGTATCCATAACCACTTTAGAAGTCTTTGCCATATTGCAGGCAGTACTAAAGTCAGAGCATCAGGCACTTTCAGGAATGTTCTATCAGATGCTTTTACTAATAATTTATTTCTTTATTTTAACTTTTATGTTGGAGTTTATTTACTCCTCCGGGCCTCAAGTTAGATGGTGGTATGGGGTATGCATGTTATACTTTAATCCCAAAAACAACCTCTTCAGCATAAATGTAGTCACTAAGTGATCTACTTCTATCGCTATGTATGCCCTGGTGGGTCCTAACCTTGTAGAGATGGCTTTATTGAAGTACTGTGCCTCAGTTGCTGCATTATTCTTCCCTGTTGGATACAGCTCCATTCATTTTGAAAACATATCCACCCACACCAGCAAATATTTAAATCCATTCACTGGAAAGCAACATGCATCTGCACATTCATCCTACCTTGTGCAATATCAGATGGTCCCTGCTCCAGTCTTGTAAGGGAAAGGAACTTACTGCGTGGGGACACAGGCATCTCATGCTGGTAGGCCCATACTCTCTTCATTATTCAGCTCACATCCATCATCAGTCCTCCCTCTATGTTCATCTGTTGTTGGAGACTGTTTGTGCTTCCTTTACATTAGCTTACAACAATTGTCTCTGAATAAGCTATAATTTTAGAATGCTTTGTTCATTAGTCCCATCTGCACTGGCTGTAACATGCTTTCATTTAATGCTATGTCAGCAATGGCATCATCTTTGGCTAACTTAGTATTAGCTCCTGTGTAGGCTTCACATTTTATTACCGCTATCCTGGTGTATAATAGTATTGCTTTTAACAAGATCCTTACTAAAGGACCATTTTTAATAAGGCGCCCTGCTTCTGTTATGCATCCGTGGTACTTCCACAGCTGGCCATAAATAAGAACTAGGGGTGGGCGGAATTCGCAGAATCGCGTTACGCAAATCTCTGTGAAACGGTAAAAAAATATCAGCGAACACACAGAAACTGCGCGAACACGCGGAATTGCTTGTTCGCGATGCTTTTTTATTGTTCGCAATCGCTGTTTGCGTGCTCGGGGGGAAATATCTTGCGAACACGCATTTTAGATCGAGAACAAGCAAAAAAATTTGCGAAGTCGCGGAACGCAGAAATTTGGGCAATTTTGCATTCTCCGCGGAACGCGAAATTACCCAAATTCCGCAAATTTCGCGATCGGAACAGAATTTTCCGCCCAGGCCCAATAAGAACTGCAAAGCATAATGTGAGTCAGTGTAAATGTTAACAGTTTTACCCTTGACTAGTATTCATGCTTTTGTCACAGCATACAGCTCATCTTATTGGGTAGATGTTCCAAGTGGCAGAGCTGCACTTCAGCTATTGCTATAGCATACCCTGCTCTGTAATCAGTGTCTATCAGTCTGCTGGAGGAACCATCAGTGTACCACTCCTAGAGTCTAACTTTTTTATTGGTGTCTAATCTTGGCGTGGTGCTGTTTTCTACAATCTCAACACCAACTTACTTAGGGGTCTTATCTGTTTCTAAGAGAATGGATCTCATCAGAATAACCTATTACAGGTAATACTTTTGCTTTTGCCAATTTAACCGGTGGGCCTCTTACATGGTGCCATTATAACATGTGTGCCTGCTAGCAGAAAAATGTTGTGTCAATCCAGAAAGCAACTACTGCACCAAATATGGCACCTAGACAATACAGGTATAGTCCAACACAATCCTCTCCACCATCACAGCTGCGGACCCCTAATCACTGCAGAAAGCAAAGTCACATAGATGTGTCCCACAGGCCTTTCTTTTCCAGCTGTGTCAGCACATCATTGGCAGCATCACTTCCTTTGCAATGTTATTGTGCTCTGAAACATAGATGGAAAAGCAGTTTGTAGTCAGGCAGTCCAGCAGTCCCCATGAAGGTGCAGTACACCATGTCTCTTTCAATTTCTTGAAACAGTTTGCAAGTTCATTTTGTAACAGTCATATCATCTGCATTCATTATCCATTGGTGGCAGCAGTTCATTACGCCCCCAAGAAGGACATCATTACTTTCTTGGTGGGCAGGAGCAGAATGCCCTGAAACAATTTATTTATGTCACGTGTTATGCTGCGGGTACCTTGGAATATTACAAAACCCAGGTAAGTCATCTCTTTTTGGCAGCGCTGGCATTTTGACAATAAGGCTTCTCTTCTCTCCTGGAAGTAGTTCAGCAGAGCTACAGTGTCTTTTGTCACAGGCTTTCACAGGCCTCAAGTAATGGCGATAATGGCGAGGTCACAGGAGGTCATCAGCTTACTGCAAGACAATGTACCACCTTCCAGGCATAGGTGGCCCAAGTCTCTCTTTACTGTCTGCGCATTGACATTGAGACTCAAAATGAACGAAGTGGACTTGGTATCCCAGTATAACGGCACAAGGTTTTCACCCAGTGGATGGACTTTAATGCTAAAACCCACTGAGGAGAGAAAAATACTCTGCCTCTACAGGTATAAATAATAATATCATACTGGTGTCAGGCACAACAGGCTCTAAGGGAGCCACAAGTTCATAAAGTAATCACTTTATGGGGACCGCATGTTTTCACCGGCCTCTCTTTTTTAAAATCTTATTTATTTTAAACATCACTTTATGGTGAGGGCATTTTCTCCATTCCTTAAATATATAACCTTATTGTTAGTTATGTGTACATCCATCCATTTCCTTTTCATATGTAACAAGCTGCAGTCTAACAGCATCATTCATCATCTCTCAACAAATCCATATGTGCTCTACGGGGGTGCATACAACAGAGAATACTTACTGAAGCTGCAAGCAGCAAGTGCCCTGCTCTAACCTATCGTTAGTTATTTGTGAGTAAATTCCATTTATTAAAATATATATATATATATTTATACTGTTGCAAAATTATATTTATTTATATTAAAGTTGTGAAATATTTCCCTTTATCTCCCACATTAGTGGAAACATCTTCCACTTTAGTGGAAACATGGGATTCTCTGTGGGCATGTCTGATATCTTCATCCTGTAACACTGTGCAACAATAAAACTGATACCATACTATTATCTACTCTCTGGTATCTACGCTGCACCCCTTGATAATGTTATTCAGTAGAATGAACCCACCCTGCATATCTCCTACAAAGCTATTATTTCTCAAGAAAACAGTGATATCCTAAACAGATCGGTGGTGTCCAATATAGTTCCAGGAAGACTAATGTGATATCCCTAATATTATTACCATGAATTGAGAATTAATTTTGACCCTAATTTCCCTAAGCACAATATAGATTTAGACATCATTAGAGCAAAATTTACATTTACCTGTAGTGTTGTACCCTACAATGGTAGAATCAGGATATTTAATGAATATAAAGGAATTTAAGTTGTTTAAACTACTCTTCAACATTACAAGCAGGTATTATATATATGTTTTTCTTTTAGAACAAGTTGCAATGGAGTTTGCATTTGCCTAACACTTATTTGCTGTAGGCCAAAATAGAAACAAATCTGCTGAAAAGGAATATGTTCCCCCTTCAATCAAACACAGCCCTGCACACACACACAGTGGCTAACGTCAGATAAAAAATGCTCAAAACTCCCTGCGTGGACAGACTTAACATTACTTGTACAAGACTGCAGACACTTCTAAAATGATTTCTTTTAATAAAAGCACCTACATTGTACCAGGCACGTACTGGCCGTTGCGGGCACCGGGCAATCCCCCGGTGCGCCACAAGGGTGGGGGGCGGTTTTGGGCCCCTGGGGGCAATTTTTGTTACAGGGCCGTTTTTGCAGCGTTGCTGCAAAAACGAACCTGTAACAAAATCAGAAGAAAACCGGCCCTGGCAAAGAGTGCGGTCGCACCCCTAACCCCACGGGGGGTGGGGGGCCAGCCGAGCACTTTGCCAGGGCCAGTTTTGGTTCCCAGTCCGGCCCTCCATTCTACGCTTAGGACCACGCTCTTATGTTATAGGAGCAGGTGGAAAATCCCAAACTGCAAATTTTACAGGTATTCTAGTGGGTACATTTTCTTCAAGAATATTTGCTAAGGAACGCATGGGCATCTTCCCTGCATTCTACTTTTCAAAGTATGCAACATCAGCTCTAATAAGCACGGTCAACTTATTTACACAGAGTAGCTAATAAAGCAATGTAGACTACTCATCCTCTCATTAAAACATCAGACAGGATGGGCAGTAACATAGCATATATATATTCATTTTATTAATGTTAACACTTTTTAAAACAGTATTACTGAATAGCCAATTAAATGTCTCATGGCTATTTCATAGACAGTTTAGACAGGCTCAAAAGAGATTGAGAAAAAGAGAGAGCAACCATATTTTTTCTTACCCTTAATTTGTAGAGGAGCTAGCCTCCTTCCCCCATTTTGACAGTAGGAAACCTGAAACAGGTTTCACTTCTGTCAACACTATCAACCCCTATTTGTAGCAACTGGGCATAAACAAACTCTGAGGAAGTAAATAGCATATTTAAGCGATTTAAACATATATACCCACCCAGCATTTCTCTTAGCATGAGTGCATATAGTGCTTGCTTTTGCCAAAAACAAATTAAGCAAACTTCTCCTTCTCTCCCTGAGCTGCCATCTCCTCTTTCAAAAAGTTTCAGAGGTCAAAATGTCCAAGACAAACCTTATTCTTGAGCCCTGTTAGGCTTCTAAATGTGGAACTCAACCTTTTAACCTATTAGCAGCGTTACACCATGTGGCTTATTTATTTAAAGAACTTCTCCAGAAGCAAGACTGAGTGTCCGTGCCTCCGTGGTGATATTTTAAAAGGTACAATCACATTTTATTCTTGTGTACTACTCTTTTCTTGTAAACTAAAAAGTGGCTCAAAAAATTTCAGTTTTCAGAATGCCATAATTTTCTCCCAGTATTCTTGTGCATGAAAGCAAAAGATTGCATAAAGGCTTGCAATGTAATTCTCATGTCTGACAGTGAAATCTGGGTATATATTTTGTATAAAATAATTTTCAACAGTGCTAAATATTCCAAACCAGTCTAAATCTATTGTTAGCAGTTTTTATTTTACAGCAGCTCATCCTCTGAGCAGCCACCACTTACTCATATAATGTGCATGCCTTTTAATATTTAATATCATGTGTCTAAGGAGAGCCAAATCTACTACACCTCAATGATAAATTCAGCTTACACTACTGGCATTTTGAGTTTTCTGCAACATGTTGCATCTATTTTTAATATTTGTTATGTCCTAGTTTTGTAAAAACACACAAATTCGTTTTTTTTCTGTGAGGCCTACTTTTTCTATTTACATTACCTTTTTCTAGGAAAGTCAGTTTTAACATGTATCGTGTAACAATTAGTATGAAAGACACACTGAGCGAACCACGTCTGTTTCTAGCAAACCACTCGCCCGCACTCCTCCAAATCTATTCCTGCCTGATTTTTTCTGACCTTTTTGACACGTCCTGGGTTGACAGCTGCCAAGAAGCCTCCGATTCTGACTGCACCACTGACAGTGGTTCCAGTATAAATTTGTACACACGTTTTAAAGTTTAGTAATATGAGGCTATGTATAATGATCCCAGAATGCTCTCTTATTACATGCAAATATTTGTGGATGCTTGAAAGCAAGTGTGATTATTATTTGCTTTCAAAATAAAACGTTCACAGAAAATGCAAGCAGGAAAAAACATTTTGCTAAACGAGTGTAATATTTTAGGTACTATATCTTTGCAGCATTATTTAGTAACATGATGATCTATGCTAGGATTTCATAGTATTCATAATGGAAAATCAGTTTACTCACTTTAAATACATTTATAGAAAACAAAAATAAACAAATATTGCCAAAGCCTGTAGGTCTGACATTGGAGGACAGTCTTTTTATGTCTTTATTTTTTATTTCAATGCCTGCCTTTTTCTAGGCATGGTTTTTTCAAAACCATATCAATGTTGGAGCTGCTGGGCCATCACCATTCTAACAAGCATTGGCAAAAGCAAAAATCGTTTTTGGTCTAAAAAATTACACATTGCCACAGGAATTCTGTGCACTGTACAAAACTACTTTGTGGGTCAATATGCTCCTTGTGCAAGAGCAGAATACAGTCACTCACAGTGATGCCAGCTGATAGAGAGAGAGAGTGACAAGCATAATTTTAATATACACAAAAGGTCATGGCTAACGCCAGGCCTAATTAGAAGCCCACCTTTTCTATAGTTTCACGTCTGCCACTGTCAAGAGTAAATTTCCAACCTTTCTCATTATGAGAATATTTGAGAAGAATTGGTGAAAACCCTTAAACATACAAGTCACTAGGTTTGCACAGACTCAAAAGGGCATTCCAACCCTGGAACCACTGCTTACCACTAACTTCAGCCCCAGTATGTAGACCTGCAGAAACATGGCAACGTAAGGGGATTGCTAGTATTCAAACCCTAACCCTACTATGGTATGAGCCCTTGCGTAATCAGAGATGCTATACAAAACTTTTATATAATGAGATTGCTGCCATAATTTGTTGTAGCATTGCATGGCCCAAAAGGGACAAGTAGAATACAGGACAATGTATGCAAAACCAGTCTCTGCTTTATATGCTATACCTTGTAACTGCTTCACTGTCCATCGTACTTAACATATTTTCTATACTTAATATTCTTACCTTCATTTGAATTTTTCTCTCATGACGGTTTTTAACCAGCTTTCTAGTGAGCTTACCATGATTTTCATTTGAGTTCCTGTCTTGTGATGTCTGCTTTGTACTTACAATGTGCGCATACATCCTGAAAGATAAATTAAAAAAGTCTCCGGGAAAGGAAAAGTTTTTTTAGGCCACTTTCCTTCTCTCATGCAATAATGCGCATAATTCTTTATATAAATCATGAAACATAGCGGTTCAGTACTAAAGATCAATAGCCTATTCAAATGCAGTCATTCATCCATGACATAACTATGCATATTTCAAAATTATTCCCGGTGTTCCGGTGCAACCAGCAAATCAGAAGCTCCACTCACTATATTCTGGGACGGTTTCTTTTTGTGGGTAAAATCAATACCCACTCCTAGCATAGGTTATCCTGAAAATGGATTTTATAAAACCTCCAAAGGGTCTAGCCATTTGTCAATATTTATTGACATAAAGTAATTTAGGGCCATATGTATCAAGCAAATTTGCATTCCAAAGCCTTTGCGAATGCGAATTTGCTACATGGTATGTATTAAGCAAAATCTGGTGCAAAATAAGGAGTCGCAAAATGTGCGATTCCTTATTTTGCAATTGCATTTAAGGAATCGCAAATTTTGCGATTCCTTAAATGCATTGTATGAAGCAAAAAAATATGTGCAATATGTCCTTAAAGAATCGCAAATTACCACCAACTTCTAGTTGGTGGTAAGTTGCAAATTCCTTGAAAAATGCACATTTTTGCATTTTTCAAAGTGCCATGTGACACACATACATGCCCTTGGGGCATGTATGTGTGCCACATGTGCACCCATGCATATTTCAGGGGTACAACAGGGTGTCCTTTGGACACCCCTGCACCCTTGAAATTATTCTCAATTTGCGATTAGCAAATTGCGAATCGCAAATTGAGAATAATTTCCCATTCATTCCTATAGGTCTCCTGGCCCATAGAAATGAATGGGTAAGTATTCCTTAATTGCGATTCGCAATTTGCTAATCGCAATTAAGGAATTTTAAGAAATCGCAAAATAAATGCGATTTTGTACATACATGCCCATTTGCGATTCTCAAATAGCGATTTCTTAAAACTCGCTATTTGAGAATCTCAAATGGGTATCTTGATACATATGGCCCTTAGTTACTTATCAGTCACCTGCTTCACTACTTCTTATATGTGTAGGTACACATGAATTATTCTCTAACCCAGGCTCTCCTGCAGTGTATGCCACATATCAATTAGTGTATTGAAACAGAGAATATTTTTTAAAACATTCTCTACAGTCCCCTTTCTATTTTAAATGCCAGTCAATGCCCCTTTTATTAATACTATGTGTTAAATACATATTTGAAAGACTGAAAGTTCACTTGCAGCAAGGCAAGTTAGTTATTTAGCTTACATCTCACTTACCAACTGGTGACATCACAGTCTTCCAATATATCCCACTTCCGACACCATTCTGATGGGGAAATACTGGCACCCTCCCAGGAGCAATTGATTGAAACTCACCAGGCATAGCAGGTGTTAGAAACGGGATCTCTGGCTGGCCAAGGCTTGCGCCAGAGTCAGTCAGAGACCACCACCTCCACGTCAGGGCAAGGGAGTCACACACCAAGATAACCCCTGCTCACCCTCTAGGTAACGTGACGCGAGCAGCCAGGCTAAACTTAGAGGCTATGTAGGTTAAGTGTTTGCGCGCGCACCCAGCAACAACTCCCAAGGCCCACCACAAAGGAAACTCCACACAAGGTTATATAAAAATAGCCTTTGTATTATACCAAAACACATTAGATAAGAACACACATTTTACAATGTGCCAACAGGCACGGGCAGAATTTACAGGGGATATGTACAAGACAGGGCCACATGGACCACTGTCAGGAATGATCACTTTTTAGGAATAGTAATTAGCACATAGAATACTTTTAGAACAAGTTAGCACACAACCAGTAATTACTGGTAAAGGGTAAGTACCTCCTACGCAACCCTAACCACCTTAGGAAAATATTGCGCAGGGAACCAAGACCTCTCTAGCAACACCTGTACTAGGAGAAAAACAACCACCTAAGTATCACCAACATTTAGGGGTATAAGCATAGGAACATTACACATGATGTATTAACATTCAGCGGTGTAGAAAAGCAAAACACATGATGCATAGAAACACATTCAGAGGTGCAAGGAAGGAAACACATGATGCATCTAAACACATTCAGAGGTGCAAGGAAGGAAACACATGATGCATCAAAACACATTCAGAGGTGCAAACACAAGCAATTGCGCAAAACTCACATGAGCCACAACCTGTGGCAGTCCCTAGGCCCTCTGGCCTTGTTGGGGCTAGGACGCCCTGTGTCCCAATGTCAGGGGCCTAAACGTGGCAGCTGCCCACGAAGTGCTGGGCAGCTGTGTAGATAGCGGGGCAACGTTGGAGCCTCGCGGGCTCAAGAACAACAGGAGGGCACTCCAGAGCTTCTCTGGGGCTCTAAAACAAATATGGGCTGGGAGCCTCGCAGGGCTCAACAAAGGAAATGCCCCCTAGAGCCTCTCTGGGCTCTCAAAACAAATGTGGCGCCTAACTGGGCTCGTAAAACAAACTGGCACCCTGGGCCTCTCGGGCTCGCAAAACAAATATGGGCTGTGAGGAGCCTCGGGGCTCTGAACGACAATGGGGCGGCGTTGGAGTCCTTCGTCTGGGGACTGGGCAACACAGGATGGCGCCTCGAGCCTCACAGGCTCGTTAATACAAATGCCCCAAGTAACGTAAGAGCCCTGCTCGGGGCTCGACACAAAGATATACCCCCTGAGCCTCTTGGCTCTAACAAAGAAATGCCGCACACGTTGGAGCGGCCCTCTGCCAACTGGGGCCGCTCGAAGAACCCAGAGAACCTGCCCCCGCACTCACCGGGTCTCGCGGCGGCTCTGCTTTTTCTCCCGTGCTCTCCCTTCGCTTGGGAGCCTCGGCAGGGAACGGCAGGCTGCTTTCTGCTCCTTCGTTCCTCCTTCGGCTGCTTTCCGGGGGAACCAATTACCGTGCAGGTCGCCCTGCGAGCCTCCCGCAGCCTAAGCCAATGGCAGCGCGGCTCCCGGGTGACGTCAGCGGTGGTTCCTTCGGCTTTTCCTCGGCGTCTCCTCGGCCCCGGGCTGCAGCGGTGATTTCAATACGGGCCAATGCCGGGTGGGCTCCGGCTTTAAATAATCCAATAAAGCGCTCCCGTAGCGCTAATAAGGAAATCCTCGATTTCGCTGGCAATGCCGGGTGGGCACCGGCTTCTGCAAATAAAGCGCTCTTAGCAAAATAAAGCACTCTTAAGCGCTAGGAACGAAATAAGCGCTCCCAAGCGCTAGGGCACAAAATACAGCGCTTTCAGGCGCTAGGGGCAAGAACAAAGCTCCATCAAGCATCCAGGGGCTGGGCAGGGCCCAGGGAGGCAAGCCTTCCCCTGGGCCCAAGCAGCAGCACGCCCCTGGTTGACTCAAGCTGGTAGAAGCAAGAACCTTTTAGAAGAGGTCACAGCCTCCTTTTATACACTGAAAACCTTTGTCTAAAGGTGCAGGGTGGGGGAGAAACCAGTCGTATCTGGTTTTGGGAGTACTTTGTTTTCCTCAGCCACCCCTCCCATTCACTAGGCAGGACAGGGTCATCAGTCGCACCACAGGGGGCGGACCAGCATTGTGTGGGGAAAACCCAGCCCTATTCAGGACCCAAATGCACTCCTCCCCTCACATCAGCATGCTAATCTCAATACTCACCACTGGGCAGACCCATCCAGACATCCTGGAGCCAGGCTCCAGCCAATCACGTGTCAGCACACTCACTACACACGCACACTCATGTCTAGAAGTGGCACTTCCCCACTAGACACATACATGCCGCATACATCATCACGCAGCATTCAATCTCACGACTCGACCCTACACTCCCCACACATCAGGAACTACCATGGTCACACATATTCCCCATGCATTCCTATGGGAGGGCAGGTCACTCACCACACACAGAGAGAGCTCACGCACTTTACACTGTACCACAGTGAAAAAGTGCGCAAAGGCCTAAAATCATCAACACTAGGTTCCAGACACAGTCTAGGAAAAAGCAAAAAGTTTCGGGGTGAACCTGCCAAAAGGGCCAGGTCCAACACAACCCCCTTCCAGCCAAAACGCAGGGTAGACCAATCACTCCACTGATGGGCTTCCCTGCTTTGGGCGACAAAACACGGACACGGGCCCGCACGGCAGGGACACCCTCCGGTTTTTTGCCACTCTGAACCTACATGGATTTCTCTCAACAAGAACTCTCTGTCCCAACTAGGATACCCCACTGGCACTCTCTAGTGGTCCATGGTCAGGACCAGGCCCTAGGCCATCCAAATGTCACAGGTCCTGACCACTTCACAGAGTGGGGGGCAGTAACCCCTGGCACACAGTAGCCATTCTCCACTCTCCCTCTCAGTGTAGCTGCAACTACCACTGATCCTTCAACCTAGGGTCCGCACCCTCAGGCTGACCAGAGGTCACGGGCAAGCATGCCCCACCCTACCTCTATTTCTGGGGTTCCGCACCCTCCCAAGGGAGGCACCCACCAGAACACAACTCTCCCACCAGATCAGGACCTCACCCCATCAACTGGTCCACCACCTGGGATCTACCTTCCCGCTACATCGGGTTCAGAGACGAGGACTCCCTCCCTCTGCATCCCCTTCCAGTTCCATGATCACAGGGTGAGTCCCAGTATGTCTCAGGCTAGACAGAGCACACGCCAGCGGCGTATCAGCGACACACTCTCCTCCAGTACTCCCTATCACAGGGTGATTCTCAGTATGTCCCAGGCTAGACAGAGCACACGCCAGTGGCGTATCAGCAACACACTTTCCTCCCACCTGTTCAGGACCCTTATCACAGCCGCTCTTCCCTCCAGGTCAGGCTACCTGAACCTGGCCTCCCCCCTCCACGGGGAACAACCTCTAGAGGCCCCACAAACGGTCAAGCACTCTAGACGGCCAAATGCCCAGCGAACCAGGACTTCACGGGTAGCACGCATGCCCCCCCTCTGAGGGTGACACATAACTACTGTGTCTTGTGACAGTCTGCCTGGCTCTAACCTCGCGACCTCCTGTCCACCTGACAGGGCGCAGAGATCCCCCAGGACAGAAGTAGCATTACCATGGTCACTCACTGGTGGCCGAGCCCTTCTGGCTGGCCCCTGACCCACTGGTTCTTCCACTGGGGACTCTTTCCCCCTTTCACTCCTCAACCAGGACTTCTGCACCCTCCACTTAGGAGCGGTACTGTCCAATACTAGGACCGCCGGAGCTCTGGTTACAGAAACTCCCCATCCTCTAGACACAGGAAGATCCTCCTCAAATGACCTGTAAGTACAGCCTAGGCCCCTGACCTGGCGCTCCCTTAGGGAACCCTCCAGGCCCTGAGACAGGGTTTCGGCGCTCATGAAGACACGCAGTCCCTCCCACTCCTTCTCCTTCAGAGATAGGAGGTGGGCCCCTACAACCCTTCCCATTCTACTGGGACCTAGCTGGGCTACCCATAAACCTCTTCACCTACACAGGATCATCAGATACACACGCCACTACTGTGGGAATCATTCCCCAATGCCTCTGCAAGACATCTTAGCACACCGCCAGACATCCACCTTCTCGTCCAATGCCTTCTGCTGGACCTCGAGCACGCCAGAGGTACACCTCCTATGCAAGCCTATTGTCAAGCAACCAGCTCACACCTACTCCTCCAGGGCCTCTGCAGGACGTACCACACTACACTGGAGGTTCACCTCCCATGCAAGCTCCTTTTTAGAAAACAAACTCACACCACTCCTACAGTGTAACACACCACTCATCCACACACTCCCCCTCCAGGCTGGTAAGACAGTTTTTACCGCCCCTGATTTCTCAACCTGACCACCACGTGACACAGGTACCATTACTCCGGGAACGGGACGGGGAACACATGCACTGGACGTAATTTTTTTTTAGCTGCCACCACTGGATCCCACCCTTACTGGTGAATCCAGACACACATACTACACTCAGGGATAACCACCCTCCTGAGCTAGCCATTTCTCCTCCACACCCCCTCTCTCTCCTCTATCCACACCTCTGGGGACAGGAACGGGGATTGGACACTGGACCCAGGAAGGAACTCCCTATCTACTGGCGTCCCACCCTGTCATTTTCTCTCTTCTGCCACTAAACATAAAGCGCAGGAACACCATTTGAAAATGACACTCTTGAGGAAAAATAAAATCATAACAATAATCCCCAACATGGAATTATCTAAGATGCAGAGTTTTGTAGTGTGGCCTATTGCCACTGCGGTACAATGCAAACACAAATCCGGATCCTCACCGCCTGCCACCAATGTTAGAAACGGGATCTCTGGCTGGCCAAGGCTTGCGCCAGAGTCAGTCAGAGACCACCACTTCCACTTCAGGGCAAGAGAGTCACACACCAAGATAACCCCTGCTCACCCTCTAGGTAACGTGACGCGAGCAGCCAGGCTAAACTTGGAGGCTATGTAGGTTAAATGTTTGTGCGCGCACCCAGCAACAACTCCCAAGGCCCACCACAAAGGAAACTCCACACAAGGTTATATAAAAATAACCTTTGTATTATACCAAAACACATTAGATAAGAACACACATTTTACAATGTGTCAACAGGCACGGGCAGAATTTACAGGGGATATGTACAAGACAGGGCCACATGGACCACTGTCAGGAATCATCACTTTTTAGGAATAGTAATTAGCACATAGAATACTTTTAGAACAAGTTAGCACACAACCAGTAATTACTGGTAAAGGGTAAGTACCTCCTACGCAACCCTAACCACCATAAGAAAATATTGCGCAGGGAACCAAGACCTCACTAGCAACACCTGTACTAGGAGAAAAACAACCACCTAAGTATCACCAACATTTAGGGGTATAAGCATAGGAACATTACACATGATGTATTAACATTCAGCGGTGTAGAAAAGCAAAACAATTGATGCATCGAAACACATTCAGAGGTGCAAGGAAGGAAACACATGATGCATCTAAACACATTCAGAGGTGCAAGAAAGGAAACACATGATGCATCAAAACACATTCAGAGGTGCAAACACAAGCAATTGCGCAAAACTCACATGAGCCACAACCTGTGGCAGTCCCTAGGTCCTCTGGCCTTGTTGGGGCTAGGACACCCTGTGTCCCAATGTCAGGGGCCTAAACGTGGCAGCTGCCCACAAAGTGCTGGGCAGCTGTGTAGATAGCGGGGCAACGTTGGAGCCTCGCGGGCTCAAGAACAACAGGAGGGCACTCCAAAGCCTCTCTGGGGTTCAAAAACAAATATGGGCTGGGAGCCTCGCAGGGCTCAACAAAGGAAATGCCCCCTAGAGCCTCTCTGGGCTCTCAAAACAAATGTGGCGCCTAAGAGCCTCTCTGGGCTCGTAAAACGAACTGGCACCCTGGGCCTCTCGGGCTCACAAAACAAATATGGGCTGTAAGGAGCCTCGGGGCTCTGAACGACAATGGGGCGGCGTTGGAGTCCTTCGTCTGGGGACTTGGCAACACAGGATGACGCCTCGAGCCTCGTAGGCTCGTTAATACAAATGCCCCAAGTAACGTAAGAGCCCTGCTCGGGGCTCGACACAAAGATATGCCCCCTGAGCCTCTTGGCTCCAACAAAGAAATGCCGCACACGTTGGAGCGGCCCTCTGCCAACTGGGGCCGCTCGAAGAACCCAGAGAACCTGCCCCCGCACTCACCGGGTCTCGCGGCGGCTCTGCTTCTTCTCCCGGGGCTCTCCCTTCGCTTGGGAGCCTCGGCTGGGCACGGCAGGCTGCTTCCTGCTCCTTCGTTCCTCCTTCGGCTGCTTTCCGGGGGAACCAATCACCGCGCAGGTCGCCCGGCGAGCCTCCCACAGCCTAAGCCAATGGCAGCGCGGCTCCCGGGTGACGTCAGCGGTGGTTCCTTCGGCTTTTCCTCGGCGTCTCCTCGGCCCCGGGCTGCGGCGGTGATTTCAATACGGGCAAATGCCGGGTGGGCTCCGGCTTTAAATAATCCAATAAAGCGCTCCCGTAGCGCTAATAAGGAAATCCTCGATTTCGCTGGCAATGCAGGGTGGGCACCAGCTTCTGCAAATAAAGCGCTCTTAGCAAAATAAAGCGCTCTTAAGCGCTAGGAATGAAATAGGTGCTCCCAAGCGCTAGGGCACAAAATACAGCGCTTTCAGGCGCTAGGGGCAAGAACAAAGCTCCATCAAGCATCCAGGGGCTGGGCAGGGCCCAGGGAGGCAAGCCTTCCCCTGGGCCCAAGCAGCAGCACGCCACTGGTTGATTCAAGCTGGTAGAAACAAGAACCTTTTAGAAGAGGTCACAGCCTCCTTTTATACTCAGAAAACCTTTGTCTAAAGGTGCAGGGTGGGGGAGAAACCAGTCGCAGCTGGTTTTGGGAGTACTTTGTTTTCCTCAGCCACCAATCCCATTCACTAGGCAGGACAGGGTCATCAGTCGCACCACAGGGGGCGGAGCCAGCATTGTGTGGGGAAAACCCAGCCCTATTCAGGACCCAAGTGCACTCCTCCCCTCACATCAGCATGCTAATCTCAACACTCACCACTGGGCAGACCCATCCAGACATCCTGGAGCCAGGCTCCAGCCAATCACGTGTCAGCACACTCACTACACACGCACACTCATGTCTAGAAGTGGCACTTCCCCACTAGACACATACATGCCGCATACATCATCACGCAGCATTCAATCTCACGAGTTCGCACATACCAAACTCGAGCCTGCACTCCCCACACATCAGGAACTACCATGGTCAGACATATTCCCCATGCATTCCTATGGGAGGGCAGGTCACTCACCACACACAAAGAGAGCTCACGCACTTTACACTGTACCACACTGAAAAAGTGCGCAAAGGCCTAAAATCATCAACACTAGGTTCCAGACACAGGCAAGGAAAAAGCAAAAAGTTTCGGGGTGAACCTGCCAAAAGGGCCAGGTCCAACAGCAGGTTTGCTCAGAAATAGAGTGACATTTATTTAATGGTACCAAAAGCATGCATCATTGCTAATTAGCAAGGAAGAAGTCAGATCTGCCACCTTAGGTGCTCTCAGACCGCTTCTTCCCAGAGTGCCAAGTTTGTAGGTGTTATATACAGTATGAAATGCCATATCAGCGGAACTAGAATAAGGCATCAAGCCAAATATGGCAGACATGGATGTGCAATGTCTGCACCATGCAAAACAGACAGATATGGGCAGACCAGAAAGGCAGGCTCTGCACTGTGTAACACTTGCATATCATGTAGTCAAGACAAGCAAGGTGACCTGTAAGGGGGTACAGAATAGCTTGTTGAAACTTGTCCAGTCAAGGTCAGATAGGAAGCCCTTTTGAGCTGCAGGCCTCATGTTAATGTGAAATATCCAATCATGATATCTTTTAAAGTGCATACACATGAATTTGTATGGATATTCATACACATTTTATAACAGTATCTGCATACATAAGTGATGTGGTGTGTGCATAAATAACTGAGTTAGTGTGTATAACTGTATACAAGAGTAAATGGTTATGTGATTGATTCTTTGCATGATTGACTAGGTGTGTGAGTAACTCTATGGATGAGTGGCAGAGTGTGTCTGTATGTATAGGTGTATGAGTGCATATTATAGTACTGCATTGATGAGTAACTGCATGCATAAGTGACTGGATGTGTGTGTAGACCTAGGAAATAATGGGTGGTATGTAGTATCTATCTTTCAAAAATAGTTGTCTGTATTTTAGAGTGGGTGTATCAAAGTTTATATTAGGGTATCAGTATGTGCATCAGATTATCATGTGGATGATGTCATCAGTGATGTCATTTGAGATATCGTCAGTGATGTAATCAGTGATGTCACTAACCATGGCATGAGTGATGAAATGTGTGACGTCATCAGCAGTGCATTGCGGGCGCGCGAGTTATAGTTAGCTCAACTAACTATAACTGGCGAATTTCTCTGGTTTCTTAGTCAAATGTCCAACTAACTAAAACGTCCCTGAAACTTATGGTTTTTTAGTGAATTTCAAAATGCTAATTCCTAACTATAACGTCTGTAATACCTAAGGTTTTTTCAGTGAATTTCGATTTTTTAAAAAAAATGTTAATATTCATGTTTTAATATTTATAAAACGTATATATTTTTAAAAAATATTTTGGAACTCTCTTTTCCTTTTTTTTACTTTAAAAATCATTTAATGTTTTATATCTTCCCAAATATATATGTATATCGTTTTTTTGCTTTTTTTTTTTTTTAGAAAACTGGTGTCCAGTACTGGTAGTGTACCAAGCTCCATCAGCACGCGAAACCTATCCACCATATTGCTAAACTAGTAAATGATGCACATTTCGTATCCGACGGGTTCGTGGCTCGCGTCCCTCATAACATCATATACGTATGAGGTCGCGCCAGCTGCTACTTTGGTATGCAACGGGTACGCAGTACCAATCCGTGCGTTACGTCATGTACGTATGGGGTCGCGCCCGCTGCGCATTGCGTATGGGATGAGTGCACGCTGCCAGGCCTTGTGTTACATCATAGACGTATGGTGTCACGCCGGGTACGTCATTCCCTCATTTTATTTTTTTATGTCTCAAAACTATATCTAAATAAGTTTCAAGTGTATATGAGAGCAAAAGATAATCTAAAATATTTTAAACATTTATATATTTCTAACTGTAATAAACTTAGATTAAGGCAAATATATTTTCTCAAAATCACGTCGGGTGCGGCCTCCTTGCACGTTCACTGCGGCCATGTGACCTCATAAAAAAGCATTGGATTGGTTCATAACATTTCCCATTGTAACAGTTGGAGGACCCCATCCATTTTAGTCATTCTCTCTACAGCGTTTGATAAGAGACACCTCTTCTGCTTAGCGTGCTTTTTTGAAACGTTTTTTGCTGTGTACACATATCTTATACTACACACAACATGCAATGATCATCTTGATCTATATTCATGGTCTGTACAGTTGCCTTTCACGTGTGATGGCCATGCATCTGAAAAGTTACATCAAAAAACAAATGAGTGTCACACGATGCCCCTGGTGTGTGTGTGTGTGTGCGCATTATTGTGCTGCCTTTCGGCCTGGGTATTAGTGGCTTGAAGGGGTATCATCAGCCAGAGTGCACATCCTAGATCACATGTGACAAACAGTAAAGAGTAATGTGCATATTTGTGTTGCAGTATGCTCTGTTGTCAGGCTCTACCAGTATAGTAGGGTGTCATATGTGAGACTTTCAGAGCCACGTTTGACATGCATTGCTTGACTGTAATGAATGTTATCACTGTGTATGACGTGTCCTCACTGCTGATCCTCCCTCCATCCGAGCACATTCACATGTGTGCACTTTGTGATTGCACCACTTTCAATAATACTGCACACCATTGACATGCATGTCTGCACATATGCACAAGCTTGACAACGACATGTGATGTTAGCCATTCAATCTTTTCGGACAGCATGTCATTAGCGATAGTTGCCGCCCTCCCGGTACATGCTACATTAATGTAAATTGTAGAGTGTGCGATGTCAAAACTGCAACAGCGACACACACACATAAGTACACTTCCTGGCTAGGCAGGAACTGAACAACGCCCAGGTCCCCGGAATAATTATTCACACCCCTACGGAGGCCTGGCGTACGCAAGCCCAGCTCACTTTGTGCACGTATAAGTAGGATAAAGACGATGCCACATGTCCCAGTTCTTCCACACCGCTTCAGGTTATATGGCCGCATCCACCTCGCATGTCACAATGCGCAATAAAAAAAAGGGATCCATGAGGTGTACACCATCCTGGCAATCAAAAGTCGATTTGAATTGTGAACTCTGCTGGCCGTCGTGTTTGTACACACAACAATGACAGCAGGTGAGCAGTGGGGCCTAGGTGCACAGGGGCTGCAATTGAGCGCGGTGTGACAGGAGGGGTGGGGTGCATCAGCCTGGGTGCACAGGTGCGAACAAGTGATGTTGCTGTGCGTAATGATGTGATCTCTGACCTCATTCAGTCACATCTCTGTCTCATTTTAAGGACCTGCTGGACCGTACTGTAGGCCTGAGCCAGCGGGCAGCTCTGCCCTACAGACACGTGGCGTTGGCTTTTGGGGCACTGTAGAGAGCTGATTACTAAGTGTACATGCACACAGGCTTGCACCACTGCATTACAGGTGCAAATTATGCTTCAAGCATGCGCTCTGTTCCTTTGTATGTGAACGTTGGCATAACATATTATTTAAACTTGGTATTCTCGTGCACTCCAACTCCTCTTTGAACCACGATTACCACTAACAGTTGGTAGATCGTACTTCAAGAAGGAAGGATGCACTCAACTGGTGCTCTCTATTAAGCTTGAAATAAATCCAATCCAATCCAATCAGAAATTTGTATAGCGCACTACTCACCCAGAGGGTCTCAAGGTGCTTAGGGGAGAGGAGTTCGCTACTGATCGAACAACCAGGTCTTGAGTTGCTTCCTGAAGGAGAGGTGGTTCTGGGTACGACGGAGGTGGGAGGGGAGGGAATTTCAGGTCTTAGCCGCCAGGTAGGAGAAGGATCTACCTCCCATGGTGGATCTTCGAATGCGTGGAATCGCGGCGAGGGCTTGGTTGGACGAACGCAGTTGGCGGGTGGGGGTGTAGAAGGTCAGGCGGTTGTTAAGGCATCTGGGTCCTAGGTCGTGGAGGGCCTTTTGTGCGTGAGTGAGGAGACGGAACGTGATCCTCTTGCTGACGGGGAGCCAGTGCAGGTCTCTCAGGTGTCCGGATTTGTGGTTGTGTCGAGGTATGTCCAGGATGAGTCGTGCGGGGGCGTTCTGAATGAGTTGAAGTCTTTCCTGCAGTTTGGATGTGGTTCCGGTGTAGAGGGGGTTTCCGTAGTCCAGGCGGCTGGTGACATGTGCTTGGGTGACCGTCTTCCTTGTTTCGATGGGGATCCATCGGAAGATCTTTCGGAGCATGCGTAGAATGTTAAAACATGATGATGAGACGGCGTTGACTTGTCTGGTCATCGAGAGGGAGGAGTCTAGGATGAAGCCCAGGTTTCGTGCATGGTCCGTTGGTTTGGGTGCGCTGCCTAGGGCCGGGGGCCACCAGGAGTCGTCCCAGGCAGAGGGGGATGATCCCAGGATGAGGACTTCCCTCTTGTCTGAGTTCAGTTTTAGGCGGCTGTACTTCATCCACTCGGCTACTTCTTTCATCCCTTCGTGTAGGTTGGTTCTGGCGGTGGTTGGGTCTTTGGTGAGGGAGAGGATCAGCTGGGTGTCGTCGGCGTAGGAGATGATGTTGAGGTTGTGTTGGCGTGCGATGGATGCGAGGGGGCTCATGTAGACATTGAAGAGGGTGGGGCTGAGCGATGAACCTTGTGGTACGCCGCAGATGACTTCGGTGGCCTCTAATCTGAACGGGGGAGGCGGACTCTCTGGGTTCTTCCGGCAAGGAACGAGATGATCCAGTCCAGTGCCTTATCTTGTATCCCGATGTTGCTGAGGCTTTGAATTAAGGTTTGGTGACAGACCGTGTCGAACGCTGCGGAGAGGTCCAGGATGATGAGGGGGCTGTTTCCCCATTATCGAGTAGGGTTCGGATGTCATCTGTGGCTGCGATGAGGGCGGTCTCGGTGCTGTGGTTGGCTCGGAAACCGGACTGTGAGGGGTCGAGGGAACTGTTGGACTCGAGGAAGGCGGCGAGCTGACTGTTGACGGTCTTCTCTATGACTTTGGCGGGGAAAGGGAGGAGCGAGATGGGGAGGTAGTTCTTAAGTTTGGTGGGGTCTGCTGAAGGTTTCTTCAGGAGGGCGCTGAGCTCGGCATGCTTCCAGCTTTCCGGGAAGGTGGCGGTGTTGAAGGAGCAGTTGATGATGTCCCGGAGTTGGGGGGCGATGACGGAGTCAGCCTTGTTGAAGATGTGGTGGGGGCAAGGGTTGGTTGGCGATCCGGAGTGGATGGTGTTCATTTTGCGGATGGTGTCTTCGGTGCTGATCGGGATCCAGGCGCTGAGGGTGGTGGGGGGGTTCGATTCTGTGGGTGGGGGAGTGGTCTGGTCGCCGAAGCTGTTGTGTATGTCTGCGATCTTGCTGTGGAAAAACGAGGCAAGAGAGTCGCAGAGGTCTTGTGAGGGAATGATGTCGTTGTTGCCGGCGCTGGGGTTGGTGAGCTCTTTGACGATGCTGAAGAGTTCCTTGCTGTTGTGGGCATTATTGTCTAGACGCTCCCTGAATGCTGATTTCTTGGTGGTGCGGATCAGCTGGTGGTGTTTGCGGGTGGCGTGTTTGAGGGCGGTCATGTTGTCTGTGGTTGGGTTTCTTCGCCAGGCTTTCTCGAGGGCGCGGCAGTTCTTCTTGGAGTTCTTGAGGTCGTCGTTGAACAGGAGGCTTTTTTGCTTCCTGGTTTGTTGGGACGGTTTTTCAGGGGTGCTAGGTCGCCAGCGCAGTTGGTGATCCACTGTGCGAGGTTGTTGGCTGCTTGATTGGGGTCCGTTGATCTGGCAGGATGGTTCTCGTTTAGTGATGTGGGGAGCTGGGCGGTGGTAATTTTGTTCCAGCTTCTGCGAGGGAACTGTTGTGGGTGGTGGTGTGTCGTGGTCTTTCTGAAGCTGAAGTGGACGCAGCTGTGGTCTGTCCAGTGGAGTCCCGTGGAGTGGTTGAAGGAGATGTGCTTGCTGGAGGAGAAGATTGGGTCGAGCGTGTGTCCGGCGTAGTGGGTGGGGGTGTTCACCAGTTGTTGGAGTCCGAGATTGGCGAGGTTGTCCAGCAGGGTGGTGGTGTTCCTGTCGTTGTTATTCTCCAGGTGGAAGTTGAGGTCCCCTAGGAGAATATAGTCATCGGAGGGGAGGGCGTGTGGGCTGACAAAGTCAGCGATGTCTTCGCTGAATTGTGTGCGGGGTCCTGGGGGTCTGTAAATGAGGGTGCCTCTGAGTGTGGTCTTGGGGTCGGTGTGTATCTGGAAGTGTAGGTGTTCGGCGGCTGTGAGGGTGTCGTCGGAGCTGGACGTGATGCGGATGGTGTTCTTGTGGACGATGGCGATGCCTCCTCCTGTTTGATTGATGCGGTCCCTTCGGATGATCTTGTAACCGTCAGGGATGGCTATGGCGATGTCGGGTGCTGATGAGGCGTTCAACCAGGTTTCAGTGAGAAAGGCGACGTCCGGAGTTGTGGAGTCGAGTAGGTTCCATAGTTCAATGGCGTGTCTGTGGACCGAGCGGGTGTTGAGCAGGATGCACTTCAGGTGGTTGATGTTGGAGCTCCGCTTGGCATGAGCGGATGCAGTGTAGGTCTTGATGCAGCAGAACTTGCAGGATTGGCAGGTGAAGGGTCCATGGGTGCGTCCTGGGTTGGTTCGGTAGCAGTCGGGGAGTCGGCCGGTGTTGAGTGCAGTGAGGGTGGCGGCGTCGTACGTTTGGCGGGTGGGATGGCCTCTGCAGGGTCCAGGGGGTCTGGCGCAGGGCGTGGTCCAGGCGCGGACGGACGCAGACGGGCTTACCTTTGGTGCGCCTTCGGTGTGCATAGGGCGCACCCGCTGCGCGTATGCAACTCTGCTATAAGTGGAGAGTTGAGGAGGCGGAGCGAGGGAGGAGCAGCTGGGAGGCGGGAGCGGGGTGGCGAGTGGGGAGGGGATCGGTCCGGAGATACTGGAGGGAGCAGGGGTGGGGCCGCGGGGGAGCAGCGGCAGGGAGCGGGGAGGAGAGACGGGCTAAGGGCACAACAATGCAATAATAATGGCACAGGCGAGATCGGGGGCACAACCAAGGAGGTCGCTGGCACAAATACCAAAACAATGCAATAATAATGGCACAGAATGCAGGAGATACAGTGAGAATACAATATCAGGCACACCAAGGCAATATGGATACGATACCCGGCACAATGGCACAGAATGCAGGAGATACAGTGCGAATACGATATCAGGCACACCAAGGCACACCAAGGAGGGCCGCGCGGCGGGTGGAGCGACCGGTTCTGACCAGGTCAGGACGGGCACAGCTCCTCGCCTCGCGGGTATTGCCTTATGTTGTCAGTGGGAGGGAGGAGCAGCTGGGAGGCGGGAGCGGGGTGGGGAGTGGGGAGGGGATGGGTCCAGAGATGCTGGAGGGAGGGGGGGTGGGGCCGCTGGGGAGCAGCGGCAGGGAGCGGGGAGGAGAGACGGGCTAAGGGCACAACAATGCAATAATAATGGCACAGGCGAGATTGGGGGCACAACCAAGGAGGTCGCTGGCACAAATACCAAAACAATGCAATAATAATGGCACAGAATGCAGGAGATACAGTGCGAATACGATATCAGGCACACCAAGGCAATATGAATACGATAACAGGCCCAATGGCACAGAATGCAGGAGATACAGTGCGAATACGATATCAGGCACACCAAGGCACACCAAGGAGGGCCGCGCGGCGGATGGAGCGACCGGAAACCTTCATTTACCTCAAGACATTTCCAGCATTATATTATTTCTCCCTTTTCAGACACTGGGTTGGTTGCGCCAAAATGGGCGGAGCGGGTGCTCAGCCCGTGATTATGCCCTGGGCATTCTGACGCATTCCATTGTGGTATCAAGACACTGTCCATGACCGAAGACCTGCTGTGCCACCCTGAGAGAGGCACCCTCGAGTCGGAGTCGGAGCTCGCACCGGCACGTCGTTGGACACACCGGTGGTGGCAGGTGAGGAGTGAAGCCTCAGTGCGCAGGAGATGCAATTGAGCACAGTGTGGGGGAAGGGGCTGTGGTGCAACAGCCTGGGTGCACAGGTGCAGGCAAGCAATGTTGCCATAGATAATAATGTAATCTCTCGCCTCATTCATATATCTGTTTTATTTTAAGGACTAGCTGGACCGCACTCTTTCTCATGGACCCCAGCGTCTTAGACACACTGGTGACAGGAGGTGAACAGTGACTCACCCACTCACTCTCTGTCCCATTCTCACTTTCTTCCTTTAATTCTGACGCCGTTTTTTTTCTCTTGGACATGGCACACATACTTATGTTTCTTTTTTGTCTTGCAGGTGTGGTACTCTGCTTCCGGAGGAGTCCCACCCACTTATTTCAAGTTATACTGTTATTTTTTCAAATAAAGTTGTGATTTCATTTATTTGTGTTCTTTTAATAAAGGTTATTTTTTTTACCAATAGATAAGTGAGTGTATGGGTCTTCTTTTTCTGACAACATTTGTAATTTTGCGGTGCACCTACCAAATATAAATCAACAGACTATTACATAAATGAAGCCTGGGTAGTTCTACAACTGCAAGGGTTCTATGAGTGTATCACTTTATAACACCATGAGTAATGCCCGTGTGATTACAAAACCAATAAGGCACTGCCTAGGGCCACCAACGCTTCAGGTACTGGCGAGGCCCACACTGCATATTTAAATAAAGCCCCCGAGGGTGGTGATCCCCAGACTTTAGTTGGCCTCAAAGCCCCCCGAACAATTAGTAAACAATACCCTGGGACGTGGCGATCCCCTGGGCTGCAAAACGTCTCTGTGCCCTCCAGCGCCTAATTTACATGTGAGATTAAAGTTCCAAGTGCTGCAGAGACCCCGCAATATAATAATATAATGGCCACGGAACATTACCCACCAGGGGACTCATTTGAATGCACGGGTGAGACCTTGCTTCAGGTATTTTTTCCATTTTTACCAACCAGATTCGCTTTATTGAAGCAATACGAGGTTTTCCTCCTCTCGCTTCAATGAGGCAAAGAAGGATTTGCTATCACAGGGTGGAAGCCATGCTCCCGCCCTGTAATAGCAAACAGAAATGTCCCGTGGATGCACACCCCGGGACATTGTATGAGCTGCGCCTGGGAGGTGGCACTCCATAGGGTCATGATGCATTGGTTACTGCATAACTACAGAATTAGTATAAACGCATACTAACACTACTTGCACACGCGTAGTACAGAGACCAGAGTGTAGTGAAGAGGCAGAGGAAGCCCAAAATCAAAAAATATAAATCCTACCAGAGGTCGGATGACATAGTTCGATGAGCCAACGACCCTGGGATGAGTAGAAACAGCTTAATGAAGAAAACGAGACTTCAGCATAACGCAAGGAAGCTCAAAATATTGGTGAGTGCTGACTTCTTTTTACCTTCTCCCACGCCTCGCCAAATTTATGTCGTGAAGAGGCAGACAGCAGTGGCTCCGATAAGTAGATTTATTGCAGGAAAACAAGACAGCTTTGACAGCCACCAACAGGAGCAGACAACAAGTCAACCGTCTTCTCCAGCACCATGTACAAACTCCCCAAGATTCCCCTCATGACAGTCCTACATTCTAACATTACATACTTACATTCTAGTAGCATTACATACTAAGATTCTACTGTGACTTACATTGGAATACTACACAGGGCACAGCAATGAGCTCATGGTTTCATCCACAACTCTTGAGACCGGTAGGGTTGAGTAGTTTGCTTCCCACTCCCTGTATTGTATAAACACAAACTAACACTACTTCCACAGGAATGCTATAGCACCCAGAACACATCACTTTACAGCAGTGAGCTCACGGTTACGGCTCACGGTTTAATCCCAGAGTCTTCAGACCAGTAGGGGTGAGTAGTTTGCTTCCCACTCCCTCTATAGTATAAACGCATACTAACACTACGTACACAGTTATACTACTGTCGTGTATTTCTATAGGTTCTGAATCAGTCCCCCTATTCCTGACCCTATTCTGGTTAAACTAACTATCAAGTTAACTAACAGTCAGCCCATGAGGCAAGAAAACCCCCATGATGCAGATACCGTTATCTGACGCAGTCACACTACGGCACAGGAACGTGTTATCTGATTAGGTCATAACGCTTGAGATCTAATTAGACAAGCGACATTCCTCCAGCCCCTGATAAGGCATACGACGTTCTCATAACAAATCAAACCTATGACAACCTGGATAATCCGTGCGGCCATTGTTTTGATTTCACAGAGAACTTTAGTAAAGAATGTGCTAACGAGCAAGTCGTATGACATCTTTATTGACGTATCTATGTCCATCCTTACGTCAATCTCGGCACCTTTAAGGTATAAATATTGCCGACCTTGCCCTATGCAAACACACGTGTGGTGACAAGACGGAGCAGCCATACTTGCCGAAGCCGAGAGCAGAAGCAGACCCCGCTGGCAGCAGCCCCGCCTTCCTGACGCGCTGAGAGACGCGCTGCTATCTCAAGCCGAGAGACCCAGCACCGGCGTTTCTGGGCAGCCCTCGCAGGCAGCCTGGAATATCGAGAGCAGAGAAAGAGATACCATTCCTCATTCATCCTAACTTCCAGGTACAGAACTGAATAACCCCTCACAGAGAATTCTTTAGTTATTCACTTGGCAAAAACAAACTTAACTTAAACTGTAACTTTCTATTCCCGCCCACGCATTAGACTTAGGTCAGGTACACGGGGTAGGCGTATTTAGAAACACCAGTTGAGTACGTTTAGTCAAATGTATATGTGTATGTAAATATATTTTAATCATTTTAAACATCATATGGCTCAGAAACCATATCAATGTTTTTACAGTATTATTTTATACTATTGCTTTTAATGTATGCACTTTACTTAACTATAAGTATTGCAATAATATCGATCCATTTCTCATGTATGAGAAAAGAGACTGATCAATAAATAACACCTTTTTATTGAACACGCCCGTCTCTTCCTTTTCTCTACATTCTGATGAGACTAAGAATGCACGTACTGACTGAGTAAAATAATTGCCTTGTGCTCACACGACTCTCGAGATTGACTCTTGATTAGGGGAGAGCAAAGTTGTCATGTTCTATGGTTGTCAGAAACTAAATCCCTTCTTGTCTAATCAGGGGAGTTAATTCCTTCCTTGAACATTCGAGAAAGTTTCTAGCGAACTCTGAGCTTAGCTGGCAAACCCAAAAATTAAGTCTAGTATCGACAGTAGTAGACCTAGTTAACGTCTGGTCTAGGCCTTTACTGCTGTAGGTACTATTCCAATGCGCAGAGCCTATTGGGAAAATAGGAGCTACACTACATGGCGCCCAACGCGTTTGGAAAGGGCGATAAAACTAACGTAAGACATTTAGAGTAACTCAGTCGTGCTTTCTCACTCAGACCCCTTTTCCCAAATACTCCAAAGACGTCTGGAGTGGGTGAAAGGTTATATCCTCCAAAACCTCGCAGGAGGGAACTCCTATGTATGGTTCTTGGTCAAGTCAACGTTGAAGGATAAAAAGTTCCAAAATATTGTGCATCTAATCTTTGTTCCATAAAGAAACCTGATCTGCAAATAGACATAATACCATCCTGTCTGTAAAATGGGAGACAGTGATGAAGAAAGAGAGGCAGTTAGATTAGCTACTGAACTCGCAGATGCTGATGCTACCATGCAAGCAGCAGACCCGAATATAACACTCATTCCGGTCATTAAAAGGAGATCTATAACCTTAAAACTTATAGAAAATGGACTGACACCTAGAGGTGGCACAGTCATATTCGTAATTGAGGCACACGAATATCGGCAGACAGAGGTATACTATTAATGGATACATTTTCCGGCAGCAAATGCTGTAACAAAGTACTTCCACTATTACAAAGTAGAGGAACCTCCTGAAACATACACTCCTTTCGAGGAGGTGGAAGTACCACTCAAATTCCAAGAGCATTTGCTCTTATTTGATGGCGCCCTAAAACATAACAATCACATTACAAGGCTCGGTCCTTTAGGAAGACCAGGAGCAACGTGGCCGGTCTTAGCCGGATACACACCACATCCAGACATCGAAAGAATGCCTGCAGCAGAGCTGTTAATACAGCTAAAACAACTACTAAAAATTCATAGACAATTAGTTCAGTATGTAATGCGGACTTCAACAATTCAGCCAGCGATTAAACTTCCACAGCTGACCCCTCACCAGGGGAACACAAATAAAATTACACCACAGAACATCCAATCCTGCCTAGGTAAAGTTCCAGCTAAACGGGAACAAATACCATTCTGGTTGGCACAGAAAATCACCCAAATAGAGGCGGTGTTTCCTGACACCACCCCATTAGAAAAACACAGGATTCTGACTATATGTCTCCCAATGGGAATCGCACCACACATTGAGGACTGTGATACTTGGGGTACAGTCTTTGCTTCCATCTACACAAAAACGCACGGTGTTCCATCCATTTCGGTAATACCAGATGTGCTAAAACAAATTCAAGATGAATACGGTCCAGAACCTGCTTTAACTCTTGGTATGAAATTACTAAAAGACTTCAAGCAGGTCTCGGCTATATTATTAGCCAACATAAAAGGTGAAGCAGCAAACGTGGCGATCCGCCAGAGGTTAAAAGAGAGAGATATAGCAGACCAACCAGCTGAAATTGCCAGAATCATAGAAAAATCCTATGAAGAACTAGGCAGAGATAGTCTAGGTGGAATACCAGTAAAACCGCAACTGACTACAAGTCCAGAAAAAATATTTTTTAATAATAATAATTCACCAAAAAAGAACTGGGATGGAAACAAACAATCCAATCCTAAAGAAAAGAAATTCCAGTCCCGAGGAAGGTCTCCTAGGCGAAGAGAGAAATCTCCAAACCAAAGACAGAGGTCACCGCAGAGTGACCCCTCGGTGAATAGATATAACCTTAGAAATAGGGATAATATTAAAAAACCTGATAGATATCAAGACATTGATACACGTCCCTCTCAATCGTTTCAGAATTCCTCGCAGAAATCGGAAAGAAGAGGACGATCAGAAGAGCACGCCAAGTCCAAAGACAAGGAACCTGCTCAACAAAAAAAGAAATTACAATTTCCAAAAAAGAAGGTAGCCAGTATCAAGGTAGTTAAAAATGCCGAGAATACTGAGGACACAACTGAAAAACAGAGAGTGGGCTCAGACAATGCTAGACAGCGCAGCAGAGGTGAGCATAGCTCGCAAAGTCCTTATGAATCATCTGGAGACAGTGGACACGAATGAATACCTTCAAGTGGAAACTGCAGACACCAGAGTTAGCAAGCCCCACAAGATATACGAGATAACATTACGTATAGAGGGAGATAAGACTAGGAAAATAAGGGGACTATTTTGGGATAACCTCTCAAAGGGTTATGACATCCTTCTAGCTGAAAAAGACTGGCCACCAGAGTTTGTCAGGGAGTGCCCTCATGGCGAAGAAGTAATTATGCCTGCCTTCTCGAATCAAATACCGATTCATAAAAAATACACACTTGCTAGAAAGTGGGCAGTGGCCTTAGCACCTGCTTTATATAAAAATCATGTAGGATGGGATGAGGATTCTCCTCCTCACAAAATCCAGTTAAAATCACAACCTACTGCACAAAGGCAGTACCCAATTAAGCAAGAAGCTAAAAAACAGGTAAATGAAATACCAGATCAGCTAGAATACCAGGGGGTGATTGAAACTTGCACCTCACAAATGAACAATTCTTTGTTTCCGGTCTCCAAACCAGACAATTCATATCGTCTAGTTTTGGATTACCGACACCTTAACACATGTTGCAAAACCTTTGCAGTGCAAAACTCACACAGTGCTGCACTAATGAATAACATAGTGCGCAAAAAATACAAAACAACCTTGGACATCTCCAATGGATTCTTTTGTCAAAACATAGCACCAGAGAGCAGATCTTTAACTGCATTCTCAGTAAATGGCACTCAAAAACAATTCTGTCGGTTAGCCCAGGGGTACAAGAACAGCCCGGGGGTATTCTCAGCGAGAGTAACAGAATTACTACAACTATATGATGATGAAGCATTATCTTATGTCGATGACATTTACTTAACAGATGATGACTTGGAGACTCACTTGAAAAGGGTGAACACCATAATACTTGGGTTCGCTGCAGAGGGTTACAAATTCAACTTTAAAAAATCCAGAATTGCCCATCTGACGGTCCTATTCTTAGGATATGAGTTATCAAGTGACGGCAAAAGCCTGGCAGACAATTTCCTAGAGAAATGTGCCGTAATCCAAGCTCCTAAAACACTAAAAAACCTACAGTCAATTCTAGGTTTCCTAAATTTCGGAAGAACATACATTGCAAATTACGCAGAAAGGGTCAAACCCCTTTATGATCTAATTAAACCAGACTTTAAAAGATCCAATTGGACTCAAACACACACAGAAATTTTGAGATCCTTACAAACAGACATGCTAATTAAAACAAAATTAGAAACACGTGATAACACACGCAATCTTGTGATTCGAGTCATCCCAGGGAGATGCGGATTCACATACCTGACTTCTAATGAAGGAGAAAAGGTACCAATTGCATTCAAATCACACTTGTACACTAAGGCTGAAATGAAATTTAGCCCAACGGAAAAAATTCTTACAGCAACACAGACAGCTATAGCAAAAGAACGAGCCCTGGCACAAGGTAAACGAATAATAATCGTGACACCAATACCAGCCTTAGAGGCGGTAACAAAGGCAAGCATTCCAAATGCTAAAGCACTCCATCCAAGATGGATACAATGGGCTAACTCTCTTGCTGCAACAGACGTGGTGTACGAATTTGATCCTTATTTAAAAACACAAGAATTTCTCCAATATGAATTTGAATGTCCTCCGCCAACCGAAATTCTGCCTCTAGATCACTACGGCTGTATAATATATACAGACGGATCAGCACAACCCGCAGTAGGGGGTAAACAAGCTTACAGTGCTGCGTGCGCGATTGTTAAAGGTCGTTGGCACGAAGGGAAATTTAAACCAACCCTCACTAAAACACAATCCCTAGGAGATTGTACAGCTCAGCGAGCTGAACTACTAGCATTCAAGATGGCGCTTGAAAATACCGATCGAGAATTCCCCACACTCATAGTGTGCGATTCGTATTATTGCGTTCAGTCTTATAATGAATACTTGCAGATCTGGCTTCAGAACGGTTTCAAGGATGCGAAAGGTGGCACAATCAAGCATAAAATGCTCTGGGAACAAGTAGCTCTTTTACAAAAAGAACTACCAAAGACTCACGTGATACATACACTGAGTCATCAACGTGATGGCGTTCACGTTGCAGGGAATTCATTGGCTGATGAGGCCGCGAAGGCAGCTGTGCAAACGGCTTCCGTAGCTGCCGTCACCCGGTCAAAAACAAAAATAGACAGCGAAATATTACAAGCTGTCAGCGCTTCAGAAAAGGATTCGATAGAACCACTCCCTAAAGGCTTTCCAGTAAAATACTCATACATAACTGATGCAAACAATGTTCCTTTTGCTCGAATCCCTGGAGTGGGGGATAGGGCAATTCCAAACATGGAACATAGGTTAGGACTAATAATAGCGGCACACGAAGGGCTTGCTTCTATTCATGCTGGCGTCTCAGCCACAGTATCATTATTAAAACAGAGATACTGGTGGCCACAAATGAGAAGACAAACAAGGAACTATCAGCCTGATTCATGTAGGCAATAGCGCTCGCAAAAGGGCCAGATTCTGAGAATCTGGCCCTTTGCGAGTGCGATTTTTGCATTTGGTATTCATGATACCAAATGCAAAAATCGCTATTTAAGAATTCGCATATTTGCGAGGAATGGCATTTAAGGAATCTCTAATAGAGATTCCTCAAATGCTATTCATGAAACATCAAGAAATAGCGATTTTGAACTTTTGGGGCCGCTATTTACCGAGAGGTCAGACCTGTCGGTAAATATCAAAAACTCAGAAAAATGCTTTTAAAAGCATTTTTCTAAGTTGCATGTTGCACACACACATGTCCTTTGGACATGTGTGTGCGCAACACCTGTTCAAATGTGCATTTTAGGGGTGCTACAGGGCGTCCTTTGGACACCCCTGGCACCCTTAAAATCGCTATCTTATTTGCGAGTAGCAAATTGCTACTCGCAAATGAGGGATACTCCCCATTCATTCCTATGGGCCTCTTGGCCCATAGGAATGAATGGGGAGTATTTGCGAGTAGCAAATTGCTACTCGCAAATAAAGAACATGTAGGAATCGCTATTTTATTAGCAATTCCTACATGAATGCCGTTTTGCGTGTCCTCAATAGCGAGTCGCTATGATTTGCTATTAGGGACACGCAAAACGGCATGTACATGAATCAGGCTGCAAGTTCTAGAATGTGAAATATGTCAAAAAATGAAAGTATCAACGGTGAGACGTCCAGCTCAGACGCCCCTTCTAATCTCGGATAAACCATTAGCCTGTGTTTATCTAGACCACTGCGGTCCCTTACAAAGGGATGGTAACTATAAATATATCTTGGTTGCAGTGGACTCATGCACGAGATTCATATGGATGTGGCCCCAGCGAACGGCTGACGCCAGAACTGTTATAAAAGATTTGCGAGTCTTTATCGGCACATACGCAATTGGCATGCTGCATTCGGACAATGGTCCTGCTTTTAGCTCTCGGGCTTATAAGGAGGCCATGGTCAGCATGGGCGTGCAATTGCGGTACTCTTGTCCATTTCACCCTGAGGGGAACGGAATTGTTGAAAGAAAAAACCGTGACATAAAGCAATCTATAACGGCAAAGGTATTAGGTTCGGGAGCTGGGTGGGTCAAACATCTAATAAGTGTCCAACGTAGTCTAAATAACTTGCCAAGAAATTCTCTGAAGGGATTCAGTCCGTACAAATTATTATTCGGAACTAGGATGTTGATCTCTGACCTTGATAGTCAGACTTCAGTGGTAATAGAAAAAACCTTTGATGTCAAAGACCGTTTGGCTATTTTGCAGGACTTAAACAAAACAAGAAAAGACCTGAGCAACATACAGTTGAAACAACAGCCAACGACCACTGAAGAATCACCACCTGTCCCAGCAAGACCTGTCTGGATTCCAAAAGTCGGGGATCTAGTCAGGGAGAAGATCGCGGTAAAGAAGGAATTTGGGCCTTCTTACAGAAAAGCAGTTCCTGTCTTGTCTGTCAACGGGACAAGATCAGTTGTACTACTGCCACTTGCTGGAAAAAAGGAGAACCGAGTTGTATCCATCGACCTGGTAAAACCACAACATGTGGCCGATAACAAACAGTAGGCCAAGTGGACTCCCAATAAGTAGCAGAACACCAAAGTTTGCTACCAGCACAGAGGTCCTAACAAAAAGGCTCATCACATTCGAAACGCCTAAAAAAGAACAAGAAGGACTATGCAACAATGCAATAGAACTCAGACCTCTGAAAACCCAAATAAAGACATTTAGCAGAGACACACCAATCTATACTGAAGTACCAAGTGAAAATGCAAAAAACAGAAATCCTGAACCAATTGGAACAATTGACAGAACTGCATCCGGTTACTTCATCAACTTCGATGATTCCTCTGACGGCTTCAGTGAATCAAAGACACAGCCATCATCAAAATCCTTTAAAGACAAAGCTAAGGAACTTTTGAAACATCTGAAAGAAACATATCTGGTTTTTCCATGGATTGAATTTTGGGTGGGTTTTGGTGCATTTATCCTCATACTTTGGCTCATCATGGTATTTACTTTGGGACGCTTCATTGAGGGAAAATATACTAAAATGGACACAGCAAGTCAGAACATCAACTTGATCCTCAAACCACACACATCTTCACACGTCGAGAAAAGAGAACTTTCTTCAGAACTTTCTTCAGCCAACTTCACAGCCAATCCTATACCTGGTGGGGTAGCCTGGGACAACACTGACTATGAAATTTATGGTCCGGTCGAGATCCTGAAATATCCACACCAAATCAAGATCTCCTTGAGTGATTTTGCAAAACCAAACTCATTTGCTGATGATTGGGACTTCGAAAGTATTAACAACATGATGTCTGACTTAGTAATGTCTGCTAAATTTACAAAACATGATTATTTGCAAGGTTCTACAAATTATGATAGTATGTATTGCTATAACCATTATGGTAACCATTTTTTGCATAAATCTGCACAACCTAGAAATGTTTTAAATTATAATCAATGGGAACATTGTGCTACACCTCCAAAAGGAAGCTCTAGAACCGTATATGACAAATATTCATATTTTTCAGGTTTTAACACAAGTAATGCTGAAACTTTTTATTTTAAATTGTCAAACAAGACAGGGATAAAAACCATGATAACCAACACAAAATTGATATATTCAGATTCATTCTTTGAAAAAATGAATACTTTTGGATTTGATTATTGGGACAAAAATGTTGATTTGAAAAGTGTTTGGGGTACAAAAGATTGGCAAGTACAGGGTTTAGAAGCTTTGTTAAGAGCCTGCATGATCCCAGAACAAATGATATTTTTAAATGACACTGTTCAACAAACCACCTGTCTTGGTTTTGCCAAAATCAAAGATTTATATAAACCGTCTATTCCAAAGCCAACAATGTTTAGCAATAACTCTGATACAGATGAAGAGATAGACGTAAACCATATATTAAACCAAAACAGAACACATCCTGATTGGAAACAATGGTTGATCTGGCCCACAGATACAAATAACTGTCAAGATAGATTCCTTAATAAAACACAGGGTTTCAAAATGACCAGGCCAGACCCTAGATATCCCCAAAGACATCACCCAGGGATAATAACAACCTACAGTGTGGGCAAATTATGCCTTCAATGGCTACAGACTTCCCCACTGCCTGAAATTAAGCAACACCTAACTTTACTTACTGATGGTGCTGACTTGCGTGATTTCATACTGGGACCACGCAAACAGCGTCAAAAGCGTTTCATAGCAGCCTCTGTATATGCAGCATACAATGAGGCCTGGAAGGTTACTCAAATTGAGACAGCAGAAAGAATACGGGAAACTGACCGTATTAATTTGGAAAAATCACTTTCTGTAGTGGACAATGGGTTAATGACTCTGTCCTCCAGAATTTTTTCATTGGACAGCATTGTGTCTTCAGCAATCGATATATTATCGCAAGACTTACTGTTATTACAACATGGTCAGTCACAATTGCGTTCCATTGTACAGCATGGCTGGACGTTACAAAATCTGCGTTCAGGCTATGTGCCTTGGCGTTTAATCAACACAACGTCACTATTCCAAATCTTTAACCTTACTGATAGACAAATCGGTATGGCGCAAAAGGGTGCTGATTATACAATCTTGAGCATTGAAAAACTAGAAAGATTACCGTTGACAATGTCAGAACGACCTGTCAGTGAATGGATAATCCACGGAATCGTAAATATTCCAATCTCAACCTTCAGGTTTCAATACTGCCAAAAATATATACAGGCTGGCATGTACGAGAAATTGGGAAAAGGGTACCTTAAAACAACTTGGAACCTGCCCTATTCACATGCATGTGTCAGTAATAAAGGACAGAAAGTGTTTCTTAGTGGCAACAATTGTGCTATGTCACTAAGCGGCACGCTTCTGTGTAACGGAATTAGTTTGCATGGAGCCTGTGAAGGGAATTCATACAACCTTTCATGTCACCAGCAAGGCGCACCTGCAACTGAAATAGAACCATTCTTTCAAAGACTCTATAATGGGAGTTACATTCTTATTGTAGACCGCAGATGTTGTAGTCTTATGCCCGGGACTCCTTATCTAGTCACTACGACGGCGAAGGTCAAGTGCTGTGGACGTTCTTTATTCCCCAGCTCCTTTCCAGACAGGGAGGCAAGGGCATGGCCCAGTTTGAAAATTACTTCTATTCGAATAGATACTTTAAGCAGAATGAAAACAGTGCTTCTTCAGACGTCTACAAGGCTCACGTCATCAAAAGAAACGTATGATCTACAAGTCGCAAGGACGACTGCAGAGATACATACATTATTATCGACTAATTCCCCCGTACATTTCGCGGAAATCCTGAGCGAAATCTTAAATATTTCTGATACCACTGGAGTCTCAAAGGTATTTAAGACAGTATTTTCGATGGCATTAACACCATTCAAAGCCATACTGGGTATTTTTCCGGATTTCGTCCATTCGATTTTTGGCGGACTTCCCCTGATCCTGGGACTAATTGCAGGAATCCTATTCCTAGTCCTTATTTTTCGTTATGGCAACCCATGTCACAGATCAAACTCTCGCGACAATGGAAGATACGATCCTAGCCATTGGATACCGGGACCGGATATCAAAAATCCTGGGACTCTCCCGGCTTAGAGACCTAAACATGACTTGGTTTCTATCATTTCGACCAATGTGGCAAAGGTGTGTTTTACCTGTACTAAGGTGTCTGCTATGCGGAGAAGAATGCGTGTTAGACACCTGTCTGACGCTACAATCGGATGCGCCAGTGGATGCAGATACACTGTTGGTTCCTACCAAGGTTCACGCTTTGTGCTGCCCTCAAAGGCTGCCAATCCTGATGACGGCATTCCTGGAATCTTCACCACTACGATTGAAGAGTAGTGAAGTTCAAGATGAAAGCAACATCGAACAGGTACGACCTTCTGTCAGCAATGCGAATCAGAATGTCAATGGAGACAATCATGCGCACGAATGCATGGTTACCCCTATTTCCGACTTAGTGGAACTTTCCCATGAAGCTGTTGACAGTTTTTTCGAAAGCCTGAATGATATGATGTTCTCTCCAGAACAGAAATAGAGACTTTTGAGTAAACTCGCACACGGCATTCCCTGAATTCGGCCTTCAACTTTAAAAATAAAGTCACATGAACAATTCTTCCCACCAGTTCACGGACAACAATTTTTTAGCAGCCCCAAATTATTTTTCACAAATTTTTCGGGACACTTATCTTCTGCTTAAAGTACGAAACTATTCCTAGAGAACTAAGATTTCTATTTTTAGATACTTTATAAACTTTAGTTGCCCGCTGGGATGTTCACAAATATTTTATTATGTGATGAAATGGTCTCGAACTTCCTTTCTGTATAGCCATATTAAGAGCCATTTCATGTGTATTTCTCATATACCAATAAGCAATAATGCATAAAAATGCGTGTTTACTTTTGCATTTAATTCATAGCTTAAGTGCATACAATATATATGACTGCAATTTTTCAGTATATTTGAAAATTTCGAAATGCATTTATGTATTTTGGGGTGGTAAGGTATACACTATACTCTATAGTATGTTGTACTATGTTATACTATGCATAGATTAGATATGACCATAGTTAGCGTGGAGTGGGTGTCGTGTATTTCTATAGGTTCTGAATCAGTCCCCCTATTCCTGACCCTATTCTGGTTAAACTAACTATCAAGTTAACTAACAGTCAGCCCATGAGGCAAGAAAACCCCCATGATGCAGATACCGTTATCTGACGCAGTCACACTACGGCACAGGAACGTGTTATCTGATTAGGTCATAACGCTTGAGATCTAATTAGACAAGCGACATTCCTCCAGCCCCTGATAAGGCATACGACGTTCTCATAACAAATCAAACCTATGACAACCTGGATAATCCGTGCGGCCATTGTTTTGATTTCACAGAGAACTTTAGTAAAGAATGTGCTAACGAGCAAGTCGTATGACATCTTTATTGACGTATCTATGTCCATCCTTACGTCAATCTCGGCACCTTTAAGGTATAAATATTGCCGACCTTGCCCTATGCAAACACACGCGTGGTGACAAGACGGAGCAGCCATACTTGCCGAAGCCGAGAGCAGAAGCAGACCCCGCTGGCAGCAGCCCCGCCTTCCTGACGCGCTGAGAGACGCGCTGCTATCTCAAGCCGAGAGACCCAGCACCGGCGTTTCTGGGCAGCCCTCGCAGGCAGCCTGGAATATCGAGAGCAGAGAAAGAGATACCATTCCTCATTCATCCTAACTTCCAGGTACAGAACTGAATAACCCCTCACAGAGAATTCTTTAGTTATTCACTTGGCAAAAACAAACTTAACTTAAACTGTAACTTTCTATTCCCGCCCACGCATTAGACTTAGGTCAGGTACACGGGGTAGGCGTATTTAGAAACACCAGTTGAGTACGTTTAGTCAAATGTATATGTGTATGTAAATATATTTTAATCATTTTAAACATCATATGGCTCAGAAACCATATCAATGTTTTTACAGTATTATTTTATACTATTGCTTTTAATGTATGCACTTTACTTAACTATAAGTATTGCAATAATATCGATCCATTTCTCATGTATGAGAAAAGAGACTGATCAATAAATAACACCTTTTTATTGAACACGCCCGTCTCTTCCTTTTCTCTACATTCTGATGAGACTAAGAATGCACGTACTGACTGAGTAAAATAATTGCCTTGTGCTCACACGACTCTCGAGATTGACTCTTGATTAGGGGAGAGCAAAGTTGTCATGTTCTATGGTTGTCAGAAACTAAATCCCTTCTTGTCTAATCAGGGGAGTTAATTCCTTCCTTGAACATTCAAGAAAGTTTCTAGCGAACTCTGAGCTTAGCTGGCAAACCCAAAAATTAAGTCTAGTATCGACAGTAGTATACCTAGTTAACGTCTGGTCTAGGCCTTTACTGCTGTAGGTACTATTCCAATGCGCAGAGCCTATTGGGAAAATAGGAGCTACACTACACTACAGCGGCTAGTATACTACACCGCCCAGAACCCATCACTTTACAGCAATCAGCTCGGTTTGATCCCCGAGTCTTCACACCGGTAGGGGTGAATACTTTGCTTCCCACTTCCGGTATAGTATAAACGCACTGTAGGGGTCCGTAGTTTGCTTCCCACACCCTGTATAGTATAACCACCTACTAACAGTACTTGCACACGTATGCTACAAAGACCAGAGCACATCACTTTACAGCAATGAGTTCATGGTTTAGTCTCTCGGTTTCATACCGGAGTGTAGCAGCATCTCACCTCAGCACCATGCCACTCTGAGCAACGCCGCACTATCAGACTGGTAGGACTGACTACTTCGCTTCGCACTCCCCCACAAAGGTTACAGTGCTCCTATTCTCCTGTTTCTTACTCTTGTTGCCCTTTTTTCCCCTTACTCATTTCAACTGAATCACAAAATGGCTGCCAACACTTCATAGTTGCAACCGCTCGCAACCAATAAGCAGCAAGCCCGTGCTCGTGACGCCTCAGCCAATCAGATGGCAGAATTCCCAAATATAGATGTCTGTAAATTTCAATATTTCTCTAAAACTACTGAACGGATTTACACCAAATAAACAAAAGCGTGCTTTCTAGACCAAGACTCTTCTCCCTGCCAAATTTGGGGTAATTCCGTTCACCCATTCGACCTGTAGCCTTGTCTAAATTTTCCTATGGAAATTGCATGGAGGAAACACGTTTTTCTCGGCCCACTTGAAGAATCACCCCCAAACCTTCACCATCGGAGCTGATATGAACAAAGTATTAGTTTGCAAAATTTCATGAAGATTCATCAAACGACGCCAAAGATATAAGCAAAATAAGAAATATTCTTCCTATGGAAACTTGGTCCTAATTATAACTACCTACTGGTGACTGCCAGGAGGTAATACATACATATATATATATATATATATATGTGTTATCAGCAATGACGTGTTTCGGGCCCACGAGCCCCTGTTCACATACGGATCACAATAACCATGTTGCATTTTTAACTGTTAAAAAGTGCATGCCCCCAATCATCACATTGCCGGTCATGTGACCATCAAAAGTGAAGAAATACTGTCTTCTTACACTCAAAACTTTTGCATATGGAAAATGCCGAGATAAATCTCTAAATTATGAATCTTTACATGTGCAATTGAAAGTTTAAAATACATAAATGTATAAAAACTATAAATTTACATATCATAGTAAAATTTAGAGTAGCAGCTTAAATGCGCATCACATCGAGTCCAGATCATAGACCTTACTGTATAAATACATGTATTAGAACTCATATTAGGGATGAATCCCATAATTTAGGCAGCTGACCCTATCTTAGATAAATGACCGATTGCATAATTTCTTATTGCTAATCAATTAGACAGTATCAGATGGTAGGTATTATTTCATTAACGTGCAAAAATCTATTTATAACCAAGCAGCATTCATAGTTCTGTGCAAAACTGTGCAAAACTAGTGCAAAACATTATATAACGTACAAACCGTATGATAGAATATAATGTATAAATATTGTTAACAATAAAATAGCCATTGCTGGATCCTATTGCTAAAATCATATAAATATATTTTTAAAAAAAATCATCATAACAGTTCATACTGCAAAATTCCGAGGTGAAATAATTTAAAATCTTTTTGTTTTTTCATATATACAAGCGGCAGTTGGAGTTATCCATTCATTTCAGGTTATTCTTAATAGTAGGGAACCTATTTATGAAGATTGGAAAAGTGACCAAAGCCAAAGTGAACTCTGCTTCATGACATGGTGTTACTATACATGTAAGGTGGATGATCGGAAAGGACAAGTGGAACAAAAAATATGGGGAACAATATATATATGATAACTAATCTCTAGCGATAGTTATATGAAATTATACATATCTTCTGCATTGTTCAACCCATTAGGCCATTTGCTGTCAAATTCTAGAATCATTGTAGTTTCAAGCTGCCCCAACTGAAGTTTTCCTCCTCTATGGGATTTCAGAATAGACCTCACCACATAATATTTCAAACAAGCTACGTCATTAGTATGGGTGTTCTTAAAATGACGCGGTACCGGGTAGGCGGGATCGCTATGAAAAATAGCTCTAAGATGCTGCAAAATCCTGACATGCACCTGTAGCTTTGTGCTACCAATGTTGTTTAGGCCACAAGTGCATGTCAGGACATAAACAGCAAATTCTGTCTTAAGTTGAAGCTACCCAAAATAGCTAACTCTTGGGAACTGAAAGGTGTCTGATAATGAGTCTTATTGGTTCCGAATTTACATGCTCTACAAGTAGAACATTTTCGAAAACCTTGCGCTGGTTGAAGCCACATAGTATTTTGTCTGGTTTCCGGGCTACTTTTATCAAGAACAGATCCCATACTTTTAGCTCTTCTAAATGTAATCATAGGAGTACTAGGTAATCTGGAGCCTAAAACCACATCAGTTAATACTATGGGCCAATTTTTCTTTAGAATCGTCCTGATTTTTCATTCTTCATTGCTAAATGTAGTGATTAACCGAGGACGTTCTTTAGTCTCATTGTTATCATTAATAGCTTCATCTTTATCTATAACGTCAGTAACCTTTAGCTTGGGTAGAAACAAAACAAAATATATAAATTCCACTGGCAATCGACAAAAGATGCTCAAGCCCAATTCTATTCAACATAAGATTTTTTAATTCAGCATATGGTAACAATGCATTTCGGTGCAACAGCACCTTGGTCACGGGTCACAGACTGTTTGTTGCAGTCAATTACATATAGTGCACTGAAACAAAATAAATGTAGGTCTACATATCCCAAATGCTTCATTACAGAAAGGAAAACTGGCATCCATTTTGAAACAGTGACCTTCGTTGCAGTTTCACATTTAAATCAGAGTTTACATCCATACTGAATGAACCATTAAAGTTACCCATGATTCGGTATTGAAAAATAAATCAAGCTATGCTGCCAAGTCTCTTGGTAATCTGTGACTGATTGATTCATCAGCTTAAAAAAACCACAAGTCCTCCCCAGTGGGTCAATGCTCTTTACAATCGTGACCAGCACTCCCTAGACAATATCACGTTTCAAAGCATCCAGTTGATTGCAAACATTGCTTCCCTGTGGACCTCAGTTCATAACAAATCAATACATTTTTCATATTCAATATTCAATATTAAGTGACCATCTTAATTCATTATATATTTGTAGCTCTCTTGTTTTTCTCCACAAAGCAAGCTGATATCTTCATCTCCTACAACACAACATAAAACAGTGCAATCAATACGAATTCTGTAATATTTAAAAACAAACATGGCATAAAATAAATATGATTTTACTTGGAAATGGACATACATCAACTGCAAGTATTACTCTTATTCTAGATGAAATGACAATTCTTCATCTTCATTCAGTCCCATCAGATGTTCAGTGCCAAATTTCATAAACATTCTAGATGCCAAACGTCTAAATTCCCTCACTCTATTGCCTCCTCTCTCTGTTACACAAATTCTATCTAAGGCACAAAACTGTAGGAGACCACTGTTCTTATTGTGAAACTCCTTAAAGTGACTTGCATCAGGATATTGCTTATTTTCATTGGTGATATAGATACAATAAAATAAACAAATGAATATGTTTACATGTTCGTAGAAAATAATATTTGTTTTGGCATTTTTAAATATATATATTTTAGGTGTACGATTTTTTAGGGGTGTTTGTTTAATTTTTGTTTAATGTTATATATATTTGTTTTTATTATAGTTGTTTAATATACATTTTGGGTATATTTGAAGTAATTGTTTTAAGTTCAATAAATTTGGGTTTAATTTTAAGGTGATTATGTTTTTATTGATATTGTGTTAATCAATATTTTTGATCTTTTAAATGTTTATTTATCTGCAACTATATTAGTGTTTCTGATATTTTTGTGATCGATGTGTGTTTTCATAGTTACATATAGGGAGTCGATATATTTGTAATCAATTTTAAATTTACGATATATGTGTATACTTTGTCTGCTATCACCCAATCTACCATTTTTCTATAGTTTTCCTGTTTATAGTATCAAAGGCATATGACAAACCTATATATGCCACATAAAGCCCTTGATTATTCTAACTTAAGTATTTCTCATCTAACAACTTCAAAGTGAAGCATCCATCAATTGCAGAATGAGAATTCCTAAAGAAAGTCTGCATAATAGGTAAAACATTTTTTTCTTCCAACCAATACTCTAAAGGCCTGATCAAAATCTCATTAGAAATGCCTTCTGAACGACTCGGTTCCAAAGAGCTTTCCGAACGAATTGAGCTCCGTGAGTCTGAGAGACTGATTTCGATGTGTCCGTACAGTGACGGACTTGCTTCAGTCGGACTCCCATTGAATTCAATGGGAGCCTGTGTACCAAACGCGTACACAAGCTGTCATTGTAAAAAAGAGGTGGGTGTGGAAAAGCGTGCACCCTGTGGTTGGCACACACTGTGCATGCTTGGAAAGGAGGTTCCCATAGGTACCCCCCTGTGACTGATTTGGAGGGGCCAGGTTGAAGGGGGGCCTGCTACGGACCCCAGAAGTCTGATTCCCACAGTTGTTTTGTCTCGGCAAAACCGAGTCGGTATGGATGTCAGAATCGGGTATCATACTCGCTCATTTGGAAGCCGGCTAAATTAAGGTGAACAAACTGTCTCTGAATGACTCAGACTGACTCATTCGAGTTCGAAACCGATTTGGTCTGCGCGGACGGCTTCCTCAAATTGTTCTTGGTCATTCAGGAGGGGAGATGATTCGGTCAGAAACATATGCTCTGAATTGGAATTGCTTCTTACAAATCCCATTTGGAGCCCTTCCGAAGGACCTCATAATCGACCCCTAAATGTTTTAGCAACCATTCAGCATAGATCTTGATGGAATATCTAGCTGTGTGTAATTGAAGAGAAACCCCCTAGGCAACTATAGGTCTATATCAACTTTCAGACCTAATAACACACAAGCATGATATTAGGGACTCAGTGTACACAATAACTCATGAAACATTCATTTATTTAATACAAAATTCTTTAAAATCATTCTAATACATACATCTTCAGTTTCCTAGTACAAACATGAAACAATATCTCAACATGACTACCGAAATACAATAAGCAAACATTAACGTGTTAACAAAAATCACAATAAAGATGGTACTGTCTTATTTTTTCAAAAGATGCTTTACATCCAAAAATTTGACATATAAATTAGGTGGCTACGTGATGGTTCTTCTACGCGCGTTTCAGGGTACACAAGGCCTTCATCGGGAGAGCCACAATGATTTGTATGTACGGGGATTAAATAATGTAAGATAATCAAAAGCACAGGTGCACCATAAAACAAACAGTTTTTCAATAGTCACTAGGTAAATATGAATGTCCAGCAAGTCCGTTTTATTCAAGATGATTTATTTTTCAACAAAGTGAAAATAGAACAGCCGACGCGTTTCGTCCCAGCCGGGACTTCTTCAGGGCTGTGTTTACAAAAAGATAAGAAAAATAAACATACAATTAAAAGATGGTACATTGCAACACCCAGTCGAGTATTCAATGGTCCCATGCATTAAAAACAACGTGCATCTACACTGTGCAGTTAATCTGTGCTAATTAGGCGAGAGCCTTTACATTGCTGCATTTCTGGAGTCTAGCCAGTCAATGATACCACAAGTTAACATTGTACAAACATATATTGTTTTTTGTATTATAACTGTTATGTACAAAAGTATGTACATCCATTGGGAACTCAAAGTTTGAGGGTGAGAGTATACATTAACAATATATGACATGCAGTTTGTTTATGGATGGGACATAAACCTCTCTTCATATTTAACAAAGAAAATGCACACTCTAATAACATGAGTGCCTCTTGGTACCCCAAGATTGTGGGGCTCAAGGACAAAGAAATGCACCTACCAATGGAAAATTCAATGTCCAGAATGTGATGACAAAAACCAGCAAAAGTTGTTGGAACCAGCTGTGTGGCAGACCGCTCTGTCAATCCCTATTTACAGTACTGCAATTAGAATCAGTAAAAGATAAGTGTTAATATGGACTCTGAATCTGGTGAAAATACCACCTATGCGAGCATCCGAAGCGGATAAATATGCAAACTGGAGATTACAAGGTGAAAAGAAAAAAAGCGTATCAAATATTCCAACATCCCAGAGTAATCCATGAACATTAATCATCATCAACACTGAATGACATGCCACTTACAGAATGGTCAGTGTCCATATGGATGTTCAAGAGAAGGTTCAATCATATGCGGTCATGTATACACGGGGTCTTGGTACCACAAACTATGACAGAGGAAAAGATGAACCGACTTGTTACAAACTATTCTGTTATTTGATCAAGCAAGTCTGTTAAGAGGAGTCCTGCAAGGATTCAATATATGGATAATAAACGGTCCATGCACCAATGTGTGATTCAATTTAGGATTAATGACAAGGTAAAGGGGGGTGTATATCCAACTTGCCTATAAACCTACTATCCAGGTCTAGAGGATGAGATGAATAAGTGTCCAATTCTTCATATGTGAATAAATATCCAGTGCACCATACATACGATGTGCACTAAAATCTGGAAATAGAAAAACAGAAACCTATTTAATATTGATCCTATTATATGACATTTGAAGATAACGTCAAATGACCAAACAATACCTATGGTTGACCAAGTGCCCCTTATATAGCGGATATCCTGCCATCAAACGAAATGTCTTCGTGGTTCCACCTCCGTAGTTCTAAAATAACCAAGTACATCCAATGATCAGAGGAAGGATATGGCAACAGGCTGTCTATAATATAATCAATCTACAACTACATGTACCCAAGACCAAATGTATTCCAGGTGTCCCCCAGTCCCAGATGTTCATGATGGATGGGGATATTTTATTGAAAGTCCTTTGTCAAACAGGTAGGAAGTAGCACCCAAGCGGTAGCCCAACCATTACTCTATACTAGAAGGCATACTGCTTACATGAAGAAAATAACAAAGAGAAAAAGAATAAGAATAAACACCCAAGGCACAATAAGCCCTGTACCAAAATTAAACTTAACCCAAATTCGATTTAACCTCAACCAAAATTATCAAAGAAAGGAAGGCTAAAGAGACTAAAGTGGATAAGCAATATAAACATGCACTTACCTCGGAGAAGAGAAATGTAGCGGAAAATAACCGCCCAACCGAAAGGTCCCCTCAGTGTGAATAACGCCTGATGGTAACCCACCATGACAGCACTGGTATATATACCTGCCTTGATAAGTTGATAGGAATCACCTGCGCTAAAAAAGACCGAAAGAGGTCGGGATCACACGGCCGCCATTTTGAACTGGTAACAAACTACCAGTCTAATGGTACTAATAGTAAGGATAATTGGTTCCTAATCGGATAAACTGTACAATGCCCAAGGAATACCATCATAAAGAACAAGCCACGGTATAGCTACCCGTTCATTGTGTTTGAAAAGTTGTCCGCTAAGATTTCTCCGATGTCCGCTATATTTAAACAGACCCCGGATATCCAATAAAGTGCGGCCATCTTAGAGCGGTGTAAACGTACAGCTAAAAGCTCATCGGGACCCTAAATATGGGCTGTATGAATGACCGGAGCCTGATATTACCAGAAAAAGCAAATAAAACTGCATCTAATATGTGCATTGTATTTTCCAAATGTTCACTAACGTGACGGGATCGGCGCTATGCATTTCAAAGCCTATAAAGCATACGAAGGAACTTAAAAAAAGTGGCGGCCATGATGGAAAGGTCTGGGTTCATAACCTCGCCGGCGGCCATATTAGAGCAGTGAATTATGCCTCGGAATCTATCAGGTGACTCATGTATCAGATACAACCTGATACAGATTGCAACGAAAAAAGAGAGTCTATCGGGAACCATTCATAAAATAAGAGAGCAGCCCGACGGTTCCCTGCGGTACTAAGAGGCTATAATAGTGGGGACATCCATTGAGCAGTAAAAGCGTGTCGGCCATATTTGAATGTCTACATGTGTCAATATAACACAGAATATGCGGCTTAAATAGTGATTCCAGAGAGAAGAAATAGAAAAGTGTCCATACTATAATCAAAAAGTGTAAGAAAGTGTAAACATTTTTTTTTTTTTTTTTTAAAGTAAAAAGATGTGACAATAATATATATATATACCCTTGTTGATACTACTAACCAACTGTATACATACACAGCCAGATAGTTTTATATAAGCAGTCAGTCTCTATTTAGCCCAGGTATCCTACCTGAGATAATATTATTATCAGACGCCAGTGGGGGTATTTTACATTTATTCACTTATACTAAGAGAAATGTTAACAGTAAACAGTTCGGAGCTATATAACCCGAAGGAAAGATCTAACAACCACCAATGGGGTATGTTGAATAGTGGACCCTCTGTGCTTTCAAGAGTAAAGAAAATGATGTGAAAAATATGGGCTGTATACAAGATTCAAACTATGAAGATGCATAGAAATACCTAACCAAAAACACACAACCATGATATTAGGGACTCAGTGTACACAATAAATCATGAAACATTCATTTATTTAATACAAAATTCTTTAAAATCATTCTAATACATACATCTTCAGTTTCCTAGTACAAACATGAAACAATATCTCAACATGACTACCGAAATACAATAAGCAAACATTAACGTGTTAACAAAAATCACAATAAAGATGGTACTGTCTTATTTTTTCAAAAGATGCTTTACATCCAAAAATTTGACATATAAATTAGGTGGCTACGTGATGGTTCTTCTACGCGCGTTTCAGGGTACACAAGGCCTTCATCGGGAGAGCCACAATGATTTGTATGTACGGGGATTAAATAATGTACTCTAAGTCCAGATAGAAAGAAAATAAAATGACAATAACATCAATTGCATCATAAAAAATCTTAATTTACCAAGTGTAGAAAATGCAAAAAGTAGTGAGCTAAAGAAACATACCCTTTACCTAAGACAGATATTAATTGTGCCTAATATATACACCGTACATGTCATAGAATAGAAGGAGTACCTAGTGAGAAATAAAGACATCAAGATAAATATATGTTCTCGTAGTAGACCCAACTCCAGTTGATAAAAAGAGCAAAATGTAGATATTGCAAACGGATACTGTGGACTTACCAAATGTGGACACAAGCAAAATACAATGAATAGAAATTTGACAAGTATCCAGATACAGTGAGAGGCTAAACATACTGAAAAAGAATAAAGGAAAATGGGTATATCAGCCTTAAATAGGAGCAAAGCCATATAATCTGATGAATTAGGGAAAAAGGAGAAACAAATTTATCGTGGGCAGATGATGTAGAATGCTAAAGCCCAAACTTAAGGATGCCACAGTAGCACGGTCAAATGGAGGATATTGTCCCAGATCAACTCTGTCAGTATAAAGATAAAAGAATTAAAACAGGAACCGGATTTGATTACATAGTACAAGGATATGTTGGAGAGGAACAAGTTCCTCTGTAGTCGTATGTGGTTAACCTGGGAGTTAATCTTCCAGGTAGTCCAGGGGAAGCACAGTTATATACTAGGTAAATGGTATATAACTCACAAACTCTTCACACAATCAGTGAAGGAATGATTGTCTTAATATATAGGATAATTAAGGAACCTGTGTGAAGAGACAATGAAAGATAAATATGAAGGGGTGCCATGATGCATTCATGTGGCACATATATGATAGAGGTATATACAAACAAATGTTTCCCTTTCAACTCTGTAAGTAACTTACATATATGGCATAAGGCATCTCATGTGGCTAACACATAGAGGTCATGTAATTTATTTAAGTCCAGCTCTAAGCATGTATGTTCCATAAAACAAGAGTTGAATCTAGTTGGGAGTGAATATATTCATCAATGAGCATTCTATAAGCTCAAGAAAAAATGCTCTATTGTAAATGATCATATTGTGGTCACTAATAACAGGGATTAATGGAACAAAACCGTACATGAGAAAAATACTCAAATGCTACCTTGCATGGGTCTCTCATATCTTCTTGTGTGATCATTCTATAATTATGAGGAAGGTCTTTTGCACCCTTTTTATGTATTGAAATTCTAATACTTCCACACCGGGTCTCTGGATTCCTGTTTTCTTGTATTACAGTCCCATAAAGGGGAGTTAAAACCTTAGCCCATAATATAGGGTTGGACTGTATAATCAAGGCCAACAGTCCATCCAGCCCCTGTGCTCTTGATTTCTTTAGGCCAATTGATTAGATTTTCAACTTCACTGCCAGATGGTGTCAGGTCTGAGTAAAGGGTATTAACTTCACCCTTTCCTCCCACCTTTTGGCATCCAATTGATGTTGTTCATACCACTGGTTCTTTTAACTTATATAATGATTTTATATATTTGGACCATATTTTCTCCCTAATAGGGCAAGCTTTAGTCTTTTTGGTTGACCCCGAAACTTTACCCAGGAGGTTCCAAATGTTTTGGTTCATGTTCCCTTGCAGTGCTGCAATAATATCTGTCCATGTTTTTCCTTTTCCAACGACTTTATTCGCCACATGTCTTTCTCATAGGACTTTTCTTGCTAATTTTATTTTGACCACCCTCTTTAAACTTATTTGAATTCGTTTTGGTTTTATTAACATCTGTTTTCCTTTTTAGAGGCATGCTGTGATCTAGTTCCATCTTTGAACAGAGTTTTATGTTTTTTATCAACCCACCATAGTCCTGAAGAATCTCTACATGATTGTGCGACCCTTAATCAGCCAATAAACCAGATATCCACTTTTCTATTTCTCATGTCAACGTAAGCGACCACGTAATCCATCTTTCCATCTTAATTCAGATGTCTTTACGATTAACTCATGTGTCCCTATTACCCAAACTGTAGTGGATTTTTACCTGGAGCGGCCTATGGCCAACCCCCCACCTTATCTTCCTCAGGCATATCTATTACCATAGAAAAATATTCAGAGCATTTGATCGGATACGATCGGATAATCAGTCAAGGAAGATTTTTTTTCTGTTGTCAAATGTATTTTTTGCTAGACAATCACTAAGAGGCCTTCCTTTTATGGCAAACAAATTGGATCTGGATAAGGCACAGCCCACTTTCCCACCCATGAGGGAACTCTTCAATTGTACAAGAACATTCCCTGGGATCACCAAAGCCTTCTCACATTCAAGCTGCTCCCCATTAACACTTACTGTAGGAGGATTTTTATATTATATTAAAGTTCCCTAAAAGAATTATAGGGGCAGCTGGAGATTTGTGCTCCATTTCCACGACTAAATATATCAACATATTTAATTGATCTCTATTTGGTGGTAGAGAAACATTCACGATAATTACCAGTTTCCTATAAGAGGTCTCACACCACTTTAAACTGATCTTACTATTGATCACCACTATTGTGAGGAAATATGTGAATGCTTCTAGAATGGTAAATCTTTTTAGATCTTTCTGTGCTGCAACTAGTGTAAGGAGGCTCCCCCTCAGTCCGCCAAAATGTCCCTTAATTGCTTTATTATGGTACGCTACAGAGTCATTAAATAATGGCTCATCCATCACCCAGGTGTCCTGAAAGGTGACTATTGTATAGCTATTTTTCTTTACATTTCTTTTAACATAGCACTTGGTTCTTCCCAGACCTTTGTCACTAGTTTCCATCCACACACACATTATTTTTTGGCTAGACTCCTTGGGGTATATTATCAAGTACGGACGATAAGTATCGCCTGCGGCAGATATCGTGCTTTTTTTCATCGCATACTTTCCCCGAGGAATTTTGCATTGTTACCGTGGTATTATGAAGAGTTTGGGAGCAAGCGATACTGACAGTGAAAGTACGTGGTAACTGCCGCTAACATGCGGTAGTGATTCATGCGATACGGTGGCATCGGGTGTTAGCAACGATAACATTTCAGCTAACTTGAAAATATGCCTTAAAACCCCTTCAAATCCCCTTAAACCACCCTGTATGACACGATCACTGGCACAATTAACCTTGCAGCCGCCTCGCACTATCCAGCATGAAAAAATCTTTAAAATGTATGTAATGCTACCATTAATGTAATGTGACATGCTGGATGCTGTGATCTTACGTTGACTGCACAACAGCACCTTTGTACATTTTAAGGGGCTAATGATGCAGCAGGAGCTCTAAATCTTTGTTGTCTCTGAGAGAGATCATGGCTAGTCTCCCTTGTATCACCATGTTCAGTCAGGTTTTAATCAGGTGTTAAAAACCTGCGTTCATCGTGGCTTAGCGCACGTTCTTTTATTGCATGACAACATTGGTAATACAGCGCAGTGCTGTTAGCGACTTTTAACGTGTTATTTTGGTTAGGAACGCCTACCTTGCATGTCATTAGTGATAAATATTGCTGACATGCAAGGTGATAGAAAAAGTGACAGCTAACGCCTGAAAGCTTGCGCTAACACATGCTAGCGCAGGCTTGATAATAGGGCGATATAAATATCGCCCCTTTTTCGGCATAAAGTGCTGCAAAAGCGGCGATATGGCCCTTGATAATATGCCCCCAAATGTTCTTGCTTTTTTTTATGCATGCTCACTTAACACTATTTCCATCCAAAATTAAATCAGTTTGATATGATTTATTGGTCTTTGTCTTCTGCATATCATGAGCAACCCCTATAATTTGAGCGTCTATTTTTACCTTTCCTATTTCTCTGCCTTACTATTTCCTTTGAGTAGCATGTCATTCTTTCCTTCAGTTAAACCACTTCAATATGGCTGACATGATTTCAATTTTGTGATCTGAATCCTCTACCATTCTATTTAATAGATGTATTATGTATTCTAAAATATGTTGAATAGCTTCCATCAATGATGATCCAATGAAAGGGTTAATACCTACCCAGCCCCCAGCTCCACATAGGCTGATAGAAGCTTTGCTTTCTCTCACACAATACTACTGTGTAAGCTACCCTCAACAATGGAAGCATCAACATTGAAGGGAAGAGAGAATCTGATCTTTTTTGAATGAGGATCATTGCACTATTTGTATTGCTCGTATTTTTAACTGTATGTTTTTACTGTGTTTTTGTCTTTTATGGCTGTTTTAGCCGAATAAAGTATATCAAATTGATTTATTGACTAAAGATCATAGTTAAAATTATCCAGCCCTATTGTTTGAGCTATTTTTGTAATTCTAACCCCCCTAATCGGGCTTGATGTATTATTTAATTTCAACATTTCATATTGGTCTGACAGCATTGACCAAAGTAACATGTCCATTAGCTCTTTAGATTCCGTTCCCCCTTGTACAATTTCAAGCATGGATTTATCAGTTAGTCTAACTGATAAGAATTTCTGTAGCTCAGTTTGTGTACCATCAATGTTTAGCTCTTCCTACTGGGGCGGGGTTACTTCATTTAAATAATGACTGTGTCACATGGCTGATATTTTAACTGATTCATCAAATCTGACTTCCCACTTTGTGCCCCCTCCCCTTATTGCCAACGTTATCCCTCCTCTCCTCGATTTGTTGTTTACATGTTTTGGTATAAGCTGAGACTCCTTTACATTCTCACTGACAAGGGGCACTATACTTATTTGCCCTCCTGTCCATATCTTACACTGGCTGTCTTCTTCATAACCATCCTCATTATTTATTGCAAATTCTTTTGGTTCCGGAAGCAGTACAGGTTTATTTTAGGTTGCAGAATGGTTAATTGTTTGAAGAGCATCCTCATTCCTCCATTGCCGCGGTTCATTTCTTGATTACACCCATGGGCACAAAAGATCTCTTTGATCTTTTTTGCTGTAACCACGTCTTTTACCTCAAGAGACACTGTTGGTCAGGTTTTGCTAATACCAATGCCTTCGTTACTTTCCTTCATACAATTATAACTTTCACCCCAGCATAATTCACTTGGACTCTGTGTGAGTTCTAAGCCTCGACCTATTTTCTCCTGCGTGCCCTGATTATATGAATCAGATGTCTTCTTCATTACTAGCATATCGTCCATTGTAGATCAATTCCTGACACTCCACCATAGGCCAACTCCTTAGTTTTGAAGCAATGGGCTCCCCACGCTCACTATCCTTTTCTAACTTCTGTTGGACTCCTAGATTTACATTGCTTATCAAAGACAACTCGTAATTTATAGTGGTTCCACTAACTGCATCTTATGTACCACTTCCTTTTGTAGTAAGCTTACTCATGAGTGCTCGACAGTTTCTCAGGTTATAGGGATGTATTTGCTTCTGCTGATTTAGCAACAAATTAGGTTTAACTTTTCAATAGTTTTTTTTCTTTTCTCCCTTTACTAAGCCCATGTTCAGTATGGTTTAGTATGTAGTAAGCTTGATCTCTCCAAAGGACAATTACTATCCTGGGAACATTGGACTTTGGTCTTATAAACCTGAGCATTGTCCATTAACGTCTTTATAGACTCCTTTACAGGTCCCTTGGCCCTGTATCCTGTTGCTGGTTTCAAATAATAAGACTAGCCTAATCAGTGTCCTTCAAATAGTCAGAGTAAATAGATTCAAGTCTTCAGGCCTCTGTTAATGTCTCAAAGTTCCCTGTAATTACATTACCAGTCTACCATTAAAATAAAAAGTAGTTTAGAGCAGTGTTATTGTAATTTATAGTCTTCATGGTACTCTTTGCATTCACTGTTGTCTTTTTACTTCCCAAAGCCATGAACTCACTGCCATCTCCCAAAATATACAGCAAGACTACATAGTACACCATACACTTCTTTAGCACTATGCCCCTATGGAATTTACGCGTTTTAATAATTTAAGGTTTACAGATGCGTTACTGGTAGATCCTGCTACTCTACCTTGCTTATGCCTATTCATCTCACTTCATCCGAGTATAAAAATGTGACCGGAAGTAGACTAGAGTCAAGCTAGGGATATTTCAAAGCACTTGAAGTAAAGTCAGGTAGAGGCTTGGGTTGTAGGCCTGTAAGGGGTTGAAGTGGGGGACTGTAAAAGGAGCAAGCCACACTGGCTGTTGTAGTGGCCTGTGGTGAAGGGCTCTAGGACCCTGCACCGGACTACAAGAACTGGACACCACTTCCAGTCAGGGAGTGGACAGGGCAGTAAGAAGGAGGAGGGCATGAGGACGGACGTGCATGTGGGCAGGGAAGCATCCGGGATAATAAAGAAAGTAAAGCAACCCTTACCTGCGTCCTGCGTGATTCCTGGGGCAAGGAGAACACGCAACTGGCGACGAGCAAGGTGGGACATCAAAGCAACACCAAAAGCATGCATCGAGGTCCCTCGTGAGTTGAGAACAGAGCCAGGAGCCCACCCTGGTCCGCCTGCCGCCTAAAGGAACGAAAGAAGAACAGCTGCGATATCCGGACCCCACCCGGTCGCAGGAAAAACAGAGTCAGGAGCCCACCCTGGTTAGAGTGCCGAGGCATCTGCGGGGGAGCCCACCCCGCCACAGCGAAGATGCGGTAAGAGGCCCCCCAACCTGCCTGAAGGCAAGCGGTAAACTAAACTGGCCTTTGTGTGGGAGCATCACACGGCCTTCAGCGGTGCAGCGGTGTGTCCTGGCCGTCCGCCGCACCACGTAGAGCCTGCTTCACACATAGATTTAAAGATAAATCTCGCATGACAATGGCTGCCAACTTGGGGTCAGGCGGGAGCGGCCAATCACAGCCCAGGAACCCCAGCGGCCCTTTTATGGAGGGCAGGCACTGGAAATCTCGGTCTAGCGTGATCCGGCGGCCATCTTAAGCACAGTCAAAGTAGCCAATAGAGGAATAAGAAGGCCGGGAGGCCATTTTGAAGGCAGGCAAAGGTGCAAAGAGTGAAAAAAAAAAGGAATTCGAGGCCTGGAGGCCAGATAAAGGTGAAGCAGTCAAATATACATACACAAAGGTGTATCAAAAGAAAAAAGGACAGCAAATTAAAGGCAAAGCAAATGTGGGAACAAAGACAATAAATACATAGAAAGAAAAGCAAGTACACAAAAAAAAGGACTGCACGGAAGCTGCATGTCCGAAAAAGGTTGACACAGAAAGTGACACAAGGAGTCCACAAGCGATATTTCGCAGACCATTGCCATTCAGCCTGTCGGAACCACAAGCTGGAATCAGGTGGAAAAGGTGGATTAGACAATTAGAGCGATACATGCGCGCCACGGACATCATGGACAGCAAACAGCTAGACCTCTTTCTGATTCTCGCAGGGGATGAAGTCAAGGCCCTGCTCATAACGTTTCCCAGAGATCAAACAGCGACATACAAAGGGGTAATACAGTGCCTCACAGAGAAATTTGACCCGCAACGGAACTTTGACTTTGAGAGATACACCTTCAACACAGCGTGTCAGAGAATGGAGGAGTCCCTTGACGACTTCGTAACACGACTGCGCTAATTAGTCACATACTGTGAGTTTGATAAGTTTGACAATGAGCAACAATAAGACTGCGCATCATTGAAGGCTGTCAGTCTGTAGAGTTCCGTGAACATGTCCTAAAGGAACTAACGACGCTGGAGAAGATATTAACCATGGCCCGCACAGAAGCGAGAGCAACGGCGCATGCCAAAGAGATGGAGCTGGGGAAAGAGAAAAGAGTGGAACAAGCAAATTGCAATACGGCAAACAGCAAGAAGAAAGAATATCCGGCGGCATCGCCAATGAAGAATAGCACACAAACATGCTATAGATGCGGACTTGACGTCAGTGCGTGCCCAGCAATGGGCCAGAGATGCAGGAAATGCAACATGAACAATCACTTTGCAAGTGCCTGCATGAGCAAGCAGTTCAGAAGTGAGCGGGGCAGAGAGGCAAGACCACGTGTGACCATCAATAGCACCAGCAGGTATGCCAGACACGTGGAAACAGCGAATCGCAGCTCCTCCGATGAGTCAGAAGAAACGGCAACACCTGTGAGCATGGCACTACTCTATCTAATGTCAGATGCACCCAAGGTAGACCGGAGACAAGAGCACATTCATCTCGTGGAGAAGCATCAAATAAAGACGACCGCAACAGTAGACATTGAAGTAGGGAGACATAATACATGGTTCGTGCTTGACAGCGGGGCCACATGCAACATCATGTGCATGTCGGAGTATGAGAAAATTAAAGTGAGGCTGTTTACCAAGTAATGTAATGTAATGTAAAAATTATTTATAGAGCGCTCGGACACCAGACGGTTTCATGGCGCTAGAAAACGGAAGTGCAAAAGTGGGGGGCAAAGTGCAGGTGTTCATCATAGGCTTGACGGAACAGGTGAGTTTTTAACATTTTCCTGAAGGATGAATAACAGGAGATAGACCTGAGTTTGTGTGGGAAAGAATTCCATAATTTGGGTGCCAGAAAAGAAAACCTAAGGCCACCATGTTTTTTCCATTTGAAGGGGGGAACGGAAAGAAGGTTGTGGTGTAAAGAACGAAGGTTGCGAGAAGGGACATAACGGTGAATCCTGGATGTGATGAAGGCAGGACCATGGCCAGTTAGTGACTTAAAGGTGGTGCAGCCGAGTTTAAAGATACAGCATTTTGCCACCGGAAGCCAATGGAGCTTCTTCAGCAGGGGGAGACATGTTGATGTTTAGGTTGACGAAAAATAAGTCTCGCCGCTTGATTCTGCACCAGTTGTAATTGGCGAAGCTGGTAGGCTGGAATGACAACGTAAAGAGCGTTGGCATAGTCAAGGCAGGAGGTGACCAAAGCCATAATGACTAATATGAGGGCCTCAGTGGTCAGAAACCTGCAAATTTTTCATATTCTCCGAAGGTGGAAGAAACATGATGAAGTGACTGCATTAATCTGAGGTTTTAGAGAGAGGTCCTTGCTGATGATAACCCCTAAGCTCTTCACGGAGTCAGCAGGGGAGGGAGCGGAGCCCCAGGAGGGTGGCCAGAAGTTGGGGTTCCATGGATTAAGAAAACCTCCAGTTAAAACAAGCTCCGTTTTGTCGGGGTTAAGTTTCAGTTGGCTTTGACGCATCCATTCGCCAATAAAAGTCATAGTAGACTGAAAGTCTGTGGTGGATGTGGGTGAGGAATCAAGGTTGAAGACCATTTGAATGTCATCGGCATAATTGAGGATAGTGGCTGAGCTATTACATAGGGATCGAATCAAGGGTTGCATATACAAATTAAATAAGAGTGGCGACAAGGCAGACCCTTGTGGAACCCCACAAGTTAATTTCCTAGGAGTGGCTGAAAAGGTGGATAGATGAACAGCCTGGGAGCGATGAAGTAAGAAGGATCTGATCCACTCCAGAGCCACGCCTCGAAAGCCGGCGCCGCTGACACGGTCGATCAGAAGATCATGATCGACCGTGTCAAAAGCAGCCAACAGATCCAGAAGCACAAGGGCCTGGGTGATATTGTTATCAGCTCCCCTCCTGAGCTCGTCCATCACAGCCACAATAACAGCCTCAGTAGAGTGCGCCGGCCTGAAACCCGCCTGCTGGGGGTCTAAGAATTGGGAAGACTCAATAAAAGAATAGAGGCAGTTGGGCACGTGAGCCTCTAAAATTTTGTTGAGGAAAGGAAGCAGGGAGATGGGGCGGAAGTTGCTCAATACTAAGGGGTCGGCATTGGGTACCACTGTGGCGCATTTCAAGGAATCAGGGACAATACCTGTGGTCAGAAAGTTGTTGAGCAGTAAGAGTGGGGGGTCGGGACAAGCCCGAAAGGCTTCTTTTAGAATCTGAGGAGGGCAGCCGTCATTTGGGGAGCCTGAGCTTCCTCTATTCAAGAGGGTCAGAAACTCTGCCTTAGAAATCAGAGGGATATGATCTAACAACATGGCAAGTGGCAAGAAGAAAGAGTCCACTGAAATGCAGAAGCATTACCACACCCACAAGGTTTGGAAGAAACAGGCCTATAAGGAACATGGAAAATTCTGGGCCACAATTGGTCTCAATTTGCTGCGAATTGTGATGTAATTGGTCATCACTCGAGAGGTAAGCTCACTAGTTCGGCAAGCTATAGCTCCCAGCTACAGCCTATGACTAACAAGGGAGGCCCCCCTATAACTCATTTGAACGAGCAGCAAGATCTAAACCACCATAAGTGCGGTGAGGTGGAGTGTTTCAACTAGTCCTGCTCTTTATTCCTCAATTCTTTCCAAAGGGCTAAATGGACACCCTGAACAGAAGGAATTTGTTGTGCTGTTTGCTCATAACACTGCTCTTAAGAATATAACTACAGAGGACCTGGATTGGGTCAAATTTGAACCACCTCTGTTAAACCCAGCTAGGGATGTAACGAAGACAATTTGGAAAAGAATGGCCCAGCCGAATGCCGTAAGGGCCAAAAGGGCTGATTGCTGAGAATGGGCATTGATCTTCATATTCCTTCCCCTGTGAAATATCCGTATGTCCTCTTGAAACCATGCCCAGCCCAAATACCAGTTTGCGTGTTGAAGAGCGCAATAGGAGGAAATTATAGCAAGTCCCCAAATTCAAAGGCTCCAAGGCCCATTACCATTCTGCGAGGGCTCGACCAGTGGGAGGATCACTTTGGCACCCTAATTAACAACTATACCATACAAGGGAGGGAGCGGCCGCCCCAGTCCAACACACAGGGTCACCTCAGAAATGATCCCTGCACATACAGACAATGATTTCTTGGAACATTGCGGGGCTGGGCTGCAACTTTCTCCAAGAGTACTCGGGGGAATTAATAGAAACAGCTAACATAATCATATTGCAAGAAACTTTGAAGATATTCCCTTCTTATAGGCAGGGTTTTAAAACCGTTCACTTCCCAGCATGTACGTTTATATGAGACAGAACCTCTTGTGGGCTGCTAATTTATGTTAAGATCTCGTTGGGGTACTGTGCTAATCAATTATCTATCAATTGTCCAGATCTTCTTGGCATTGAGATCTCCACCTCAGATAAAATAAAAAGTCTTCTTTTTAATGTATGTAGCAGGAGTGTTCCTTAATTTGCTGATCCCCCTCACCTCCATCTTTTGATTTATTATATTCCCACCTTACCACGGAAAGAAGCAGTTGTGATTGTGGCTGGGGATTTCAACATATGCTTTGAACCATTGTCACTCAATAACGTAGTATTAGGTGAGGAGGATCAATACTGGGGTATTCCACACATTTTGAGTCAATTGTTATCCTCACTCCAGCAGGCTGCTTTCAAATGCTGGATCTTTGCATGAGTTGCTGCTTGAGGACAAGAGCTAAATCTAATTTGGAAATGGTTCCCACTTTAAAAGGAAGCTCTACAAGATCTGCATCGATTTTTGTTTCTGAATGTCCAATTTGGGGGAGATCTTATTGATATGGAAGTCCTGTCTAGATATGAGACTGGCCATTTCCCTCTTAGCCTTTCCCTTTGTGGAGGTAGCGAAGGGGGAAGTAGAACCCCTCAACTGCCTTGAGGTATCCTTTCAGTCAGTAATAACCGGAGGAGAATTAGGTGGGACAATGAGCCCAAGTATGCCTTATTATAGTAAAATCTAGTTACACTTGTGTCTTACACGGCCAACTTAGAGGCATCACCCAACAAGAATATGGACTTCCACATCAAATGGTTTAAAACTCTAAAAATGCATTTTTTGTTACTAAACCTCCCCCACGAAAGACAGTCCCCCCGAAGGCAGGCCCTACATGGTACATTAGGGGTTGTAGGTCAGCCAAGAGAATTCTTCTTCGTGCTCTTTAATGAGCGTTCCCGCAGGCTATAAAGTTAGCTAGGGCAGACTACAAACTAACCTTAATATGACCAAAATCTACTTGAGATAAATTACTTGGAGTGACAATTTGTCTATTATGCGCTAAGGGGACCAGGCGCCGTCTGGCATATAATAGCACATGGTGCTAAGCCTCATAGGATGAAGCCAGAATCCCACATTATTCCACAAACTGGTTGAACCATTTTGAATCTTTACATAGTAGCTCCCCATCAACAAAAGCAAATACTGATTTCCTTGGTTTCAAGCTAACCACTGCATCCTGTAAGATTTTCTTTTAACCAAATACTGTTTAAGATGGATGGGCATTTACAGTGGCTGAAGTGGCTGTGGTCATTAGAGCTCAGAAGGCAGGGAAAGGGCCCGGGATAGATTGAATACTGGGAGACCTCTTTAAGTCCAAACCAGTAAGTAATCTGGGAACCCTACCGTACACGTATTTTCAATGCCTTCTTAGCAGGAGTCAAGATTCTAACCTTGCGGAAAGGAGCAGAGATTATTCCTATTCACAAGAAAGGCCCAAAGTCTGACCCTGCCAAATACTGCTCAATTAGTCTTATTGATTCAAGCCACAATATTTTTTGTAAGCTTTTTTAGATCAGCTCGTTACCTGGGTCCATGAAAATAAAATCTTAGCACAGTTTCAGGCTGGATTCTGTCCCAAAATTAGCACAATCAACCAAGTGTTTAGGTTCCAATTAATAAGGTGGAAAGAAGTAGACATTAAAAGGGGTAGCCTTTATATTGCGTTTGACGACCTCAAGGCGGTACTCAACAATGTCCTTAAGCATCAGATATGGAGCACACTCGGTGTCCTAAGGCTTCCCTGCCCACTTCTTAATCTATTCTCTAGGCTCCACCAAGATATCTTTGCATAAGCTAGATGGGGTGCAAATGGGAAAAAATAATGAGCCTTTTAAAGTTGCAAAAGAAGTCAGGCAAGGATGCGTCCTCACCCTCATATTTTTCCAGCTGTTTATAAATGGCTGCATTGACTACCTCTTGGGCTGTAATAACGATTCCCCAGTTCTAGGTCTCGTGGATAATACTTTATTAGTATCAAAATACCCCAAAGGCCTAGAGACCCTTTTGAGTACATTTAACAGATTATGGCTAGATCACAGATTGGCAATTAACACGAGCAAGACAACATTTTTGGCCATCCAACCCCATAGAGGTTTCAGAGGATCATTAATGCTGAAGGGGGAGGAGTTGGAGAAAGTGCTAGATTTTGATTATCTTGACATTCGCCTCTAGTGCAATTTCTTGTGGTTCCCAGGTTACCAAAAGTACCCTTACATTTAAGCACAGGCTGGCAGCCATCCTAAAATTTGCAAACAAGACCCTATTCCACCCATTTCCCCCCCTTCTTGAGGTTTGGAGCGCTAAAGATGGAACTGCTGCAATACATGGAGCAGAACTCTGGGGATACATTAATCTAAAAGCACTGGAGGTAGCAGAGAATACATTTTTAAGAGTTGCCCTTAATTGCCCCAAATCACACCACTGATTTTTAAATATGACCTAGGTTTTCGGTCAATTGCATCCTTTTGAAACCCATCCTGTACTGGCTACGGTTTTGGTCTCTGTTTGAGCTGGCTGACTATAGAGTGGGTTTAAGAGATGTTGTGGATAAATCTCGTAGAGGAGTTTTGCTACCCTAGTTGGACTATGTAAAACTGTCATTTCCAATTTCCAATTTAAAACATTTATAGAGCGCATCGTCCACCATACGGTTTCTTGGCGCTAGCAAAAGGTCCGATTACTGAGGATTACATGGGTGAGCGAGTTTATACAGAGAAAGCCTGTTTAAACAGGAACGTTTTGAGGTCTCTTCGAAAAGAGACATAGTGGGTGGCAAAACGTAGGTGATCGGGCAGAGAGTTCCAAAAAGTGGGAGCCAACGTAGAAAAATTGGCTCCACCCCACTTTTTGCGCTTAAAACGTGGGATTTGGAGGAGAGACTTGGAGGAAGAACGAAGCTCTCTGGCGGGTACATATTCACTTATCAGCGAGGAGATGAAGGCCGGGGCAGTACCTTGCCGGGCCTGGAAGGTCATGCAGGCAGTCTTGAAAAGGGAGCGCTCCCTGACAGGCAGCCAGTGGAGCTCTCTAAGGAGGGGTGAGGAATGATGGTAGCGTGGGAGACCGTAAATTAGCCGGGCCGCGTGGTTCTGCACCATCTGGAGCCTCCGCAAGCTGTATGCCGGGATGCCATTGTAGAGGGCATTGGCATAATCTATCCGCGAGATTACCAATGCGGCCATGATCAATTTAAGAGCCTGGGGGGAAAAGAAGCGGGAAACGGCACGGATGGTTCGGAGGGTAAGGAAGCAGGAGGAGACTACGGAACTGATTTGTGAGTGAAGGGTGAGATGACTATTCATTTTCACTCCCAGTGTTTTTACAGTGACTGAAGGGGTAGGGGCGGGACCAAGAGTGGGGGGCCAAAAGAGGGCGTTCCAGGGGCTGGATGAACCACCAGTGAGAACCAACTCGGTCTTCTCCGGGTTCAATTTGAGATGGTTGTGGTTCATCCAGTCCCTGATGAAAATCATAATGGACTGGAAGTTAGAAACCGAGAGAGAAGAGGAAGAAAGATCAAAGATAAGCTGGAGGTCATCTGCATAATTAAATACAGTGACCTCCAGTTGCTGAAGAGCAAAAATAAGAGGAGAGATATAAAGGTTGAATAGTAGAGGAGAAGGGGAAGAGCCCTGGGGGACACCACAGGTGACGGGGAGTGAGGTGGTCGTGAAGTCTCCTTCCCGAACCGCCTGGGTGCGGTCCCTCAGGAAGGAGGAAAGCCAAACCAGGGCTGTTCCCTGGATTCCAGCCGCCCTGACACGGGACAAAAGGATGTTATGGTCCACCGTGTCAAAAGCGGCGGATAGATCCAGGAGCACCAGCGCCTGGTGTTGGTTATGATCCATTCCCTTCCTGAGTTTATCTAGGACCGACACCACGACTGATTCGGTCGAGTGCCTGGGACGGAAGCCTGCCTGGCGGGAAGCCAGTCCCCCATTTGCCTCTACGTGGGCGCTGAGTACCGCGGTGACATGGCGCTCTAGCACCTTGGCCAAGTAGGGCAGTAGGGAAATGGGGCGATAGTTGGCTAAGATGGATAGGTCCGCGCCAGGCTTCTTCAATATGGGCACTATGGTGGCAGATTTGAGTGCAGGCGCCACGACTCCCTGGGTCAGAGAGTTATTAAGGAAAGTGATGGGGGGTTCAGGGCAGGAGGAATACATTTGTTGCAGAATGCGTGCAGGGCAAACATCTGCGGGAGATCCCGATTTAACTTTAGGGAGAATCTCCAGGAAAGCTTCCTGGGTAAGGGGGGAAATAGAGGTAAGACAGCATAGGACGGTCGTAGGGGAAGGGTCGATGAAAGCCGATGAAGGGGGAGGGATGTTGGCCTTGATGGTAGCAATTTTATCTAAGAAATAAGAGTTAAGTTGGGCACATAAAGACTGGGACGGAGGAATTTGGGGTGAGGCTCTGTCAGAGAAGGCTAGATCATTCACTATGCTGAAAATCTCCCTGGGTTTGTTTTCAGCTGACGTGATTTTGGTAGAAAAGTAGGTGGTTTTGGCATCAAGAATTGCCGTTTTATACTTGGCAAGTGCAGAGAGATAAAGGATTTTTAGTGAAGGACAGTAGTCCTTCCTCCAATGTCTCTCTGCCTGTCGAACGGTCAATTTAAGTTTTTTTAGGTTGTCGTTAAACCACCTATTTGAATCCTTGGGTCGACGGGTGGAAATACGGCGCAGGGGGGCTTCTGAGTCACAGCCTCTGGTTAGCCAGGCATTAATTGCCTCGGCTTGAGAGTTTGAAGAGAGGCCAGCGAGGGTCGGGGTGGAATCTCGGAGCAGAGAGGTCAAAGCGGGAAAGTCAACTCTATTCCAATTTCGGGCCCATGTGTTTTTAGCGTGTGGGATTTTAGGCGCTGGTTCAATCGAGATGAAAAAGGAAATGAGGGCGTGATCCGACCAGGGACAGGGAGAAACAGTCACCGGGGAGACTGGGAGGTTACAGGACCATACCTGGTCGAGTATGTGACCGTGAGAATGGGTGGGAACCGAAATATGCGACACAAAATTCAGGGAGAGCAAAGATTCTGTGAATTCTTTTGAAGTAGCGCACTCGGAAGGGTCAGAAGGCCAGTAATTAAAATCACCGAGCACCAGGACCGAGGCGTAATTGACCACCAAGGTGGCCAGTAAGTCCTGAAATGCTGGTAGGAATAAGGACGAAGACTGGGGCGGACGATACATCAGGAGACATGTGATGGGGGGAGAGAAGTAAAGGGAACGGGCAACAAGGAATTCAGAGGGGGGGATAGAGGGAAAGGAGAGGGTTTGAAAATTTAAGTCCGCCCGAGCCATCAATGCCACACCACCGCCTGTCCTGCCCGCCGGGCGGTCGGCGCGTAGGGCAACATAGGAGGGGGGGAGGGTGGCCAGGAGAACGGGGAGGGACGAGTCACAAAACCAGGTCTCGGTCAAGAGCAGTAAATCCGGCTTCTCCAAGTCGAGAAGGACAGACAGCTCATGATGGTGTTTAACCGCAGATCTGGTATTGAGTAAGATGACAGTTAATGGAGGGGTAGAGGGGGGAGGATCAGGTAAGGAGGGGCAAAGCGACGATGGGGCCGACAATGGCGGCGGCAAAATAGGGGTAGAAGAGGGGGTAAGATCTAACGACGCAATGTGCCTACAGATGGAATCAGAAAGTGGCCATTGGCTCTGGAGAGAGGTGATCTCCTCAGAGGAGTAGCAAATAAAATTGTCATGGGGACGTGCCCCTAGCCCCGTCCGGCCGCGGACGGGCGCAGACGGGCTTGCCTTAAGTGCGCCTTCGGCGCGCAAACGGCGCGCCCGCTGCGCACGTCCGCTGCGCGTTCTGGGGTTGCACATTGATAAAGGAGATCTTAAGGGCGGGAAGGGGGCGTGGCCTCTAGATGGGCGTGGCCAGCCGCAAGGGAAACCGAGTGGAGGGTGTCACGTGAGCGCTGGGTCCGCTACACGGCGCCCTCGAGGAGTAAAGTGCAAGGTGCTAGTGGCAATCAAGGTAGGCTTTAAAATACAGAGTACACAAAATAACAGTTTTAAAATCACTGCTCCCGGCTGTTTTGCCTCAGGAGAATCGAACCATGAATCTACATCAGTATTGGTTGTCGCCTGAAACCATTCCATCTTCCACAAATAAGAAACAGATGGCCATCTACTGACAGCATGAAGAGGCTGAATTGCCTAAACAGGTAGGGTTGGGTCAAATGACTTTTTGATTCAAGTGTACCTCAAACTTTAAAAATTATATGAATGATATTGATCCCTCATTCACAGATGCTCTTTATACAAAGTTCAGGTTAGGTATATTGCCGCTAGCTGCATTCACTGTTAAATGGAACGGTGAACAAGGAGGTAGTAAAATATGCCCTGTTTGTAGAAGTAACAAAGAAACCAACGACCACCTCCAATTTTTTTGCCCAAGTTACTAGAAGCAGCACAGGCGTTAGATTGCTCCTATGTGCAGCATTTTCAGTGTTGCCCCACACAGGGTAGCAACAAGATTATGTAGAGCTGACACTTCTCCGGTCATTGTTTTCTCCATTAATAAATATTTGGAGAGCATAAGAACAATTCTTCAAAAATGTGGCTCTCCTACCTTATTTTGCCCTCTGCCTATTGCAAATCCCTCCCCCATTGTGTATCACATCTTTAGTGTTTTGAGAACATGTGTTTTTAAACCTATTGCAAACCAGAGCACTTGCTCTTTATTCAGTTAGGCTGTCCTGCGAGACAGGGTAGAGCTTGTAAACCTAGCTGTATCCCTGTATCTACTTCATCTCTGTTCTCAATAGAGAAATTCCTATGTTCCATGGGCTGAATGTAGCATGAATGCGCCTAGTAATGCCTCCTATTAGAGTATCTGCTATTTAAAAGATTACCATCCTGGTCTGAAGTTTTTGCAAATACATTTATTACAGCAACATACGTATAAACTGTACTTTTAGGCATGATTTACCACATTCGATTTTTGTGTATGGTCAAGCATTCGTACAGCTGCTTTGTGCTTTTAGGCCAAGAGTGGATACATCTAAGAATATTTCATGCATGGTATATGTATATTTTGTATTTGATATTGCATTATGTTTCCTTCCAAAATTTTAAAATTGCACCACTTTTATGAACTTTGCCCTAAATAAGGTAAATAATGAATGACTGAAAGAAGAACAGGCCATGTTGTAACGCATGTGTTTAGAAAGCATGCCATTACAATGCGGTCATTACAACAACCGCATTGTTACATCGCATAGCATTACAACAACTTGCTGTAGGGGGGCACTGGATGTTGGAATTGTATAATTTACTATTCCAACTCCAGTCTGTGCAACAGTAGGGAAGGTGTTGTATTTAAATCCAACAGCTTCTGCCCCCATAACAAATCATTGTAATGGCTTGCGTTGTAATGGCGTGCGATGTGACAAGGTGGTCGTTGTAATGACCGCGTTTTAATGGTATACATTGTTTTGCAGGAGGGGTAAATGTTGGGTCCCCTGAATGAATAACCATATTTACTGCGAACTACTGATCATACTGTTATTTCATTTTCATGTTTTCCCATTTCTTTTGTAAATAAGTTAATATAAAAAAGTGTTCACTTTTTATTTCTAAGGGGGGAAGGTAATTACATTTTGTTAGTGAGTGTGCTTCCATGTTTCAGGGTACACCCAGTCCTAAGTGTTGCTTTATTTCTCAAGATATGTGGTAGTTTGACACAATGGAAGGAGATGATTCATTGGTTCAAGAATTGAGATTGAACAACGAAATTGATGTTCTACAGGTCAATTTCAGAATCATAGCAGAACTTCTCTATAGTGTTGAAACTGAAGGAAGGATGTTTGCATTCTTTTATCAAGGGATTTTAGAGGTAGCAAATGGGCTCGAATAACTGCATGCCTGCATTGTTATTTAGTCATTAGCATTGGAATTGGTTGATAGTTGTAGATTCTTGGAGTCTGGTAGTTACGCCGATCTGGTACTTCTTAGCAGTAACTTATTCTAGGGTCTTGACAGAAACTGATTGTTCTTTACTTAAGTATGAAGTTTTGACCTTCCAAGCTTCTCTCCTTCTTTTGTTATTCAAATGTCCTTGCTGATGCATCAACAGTAGAGTATGTTTCTTTCGATCACTGTTTGAGGTGATTATTCTCAAGGTAGCCATAAAGGCGCAATTCCTCAATCGTGTAATCACATGTAAAATTTACCTGAGGTACATTATGGTTACGCTGATATATGCTTTCTGTATACCTTGTGAAAATCAATAAAGTATTTTGAAATAAAAAAACTTTCAGTCTTGAAAACATTTCTAGCATATTCTTTCTGTTGCTTTGAACAGGAGATGCAAGGAGGCAACAGAAAATGGCACTGGACGTGCCAATAAATTAAAAAACTGAAATGGCTGGATTGGTTATATACACTGAGAGCACATTGGGATCTAGGGCCAGATGTACATATGTGTGTGTTTGCGATTATCTAAAAGCTAATATGGTCAATTTGCTATGAGGTAATCACCAACAGCGATGTACTACAGTGTGTTTTGCACTGTCAGCGATTTCCTGTGGGTCAAATATAGATCTACCTCATGAATATTATTGAGGTAGGGCTCGGTTTGCGACCCATTGGGAGTCACTAAAATCAAAGGGATGGTGGTCTGCTGGGGTAAGCAGACCACCATGTCTGTGATTGTTTTTAAATAAAGCTAGTATTTTTTTCAATGCACCCCGTTTTCCTTAAAAGGAAAATGGGATCTGCTTCAAAAACAAAAAAAGGAAAAGTTTTTTTTTTTAAGTAGGCAGTGGTCCCTGGGACCTACTTGAAGTATGTGTCAAAATGCAAATGTTTAGTGATTGCATTTTGGTCACAAAGCATTCACACATTACCACTACAAGACAATATTGGATCGGACGCCCTTAACACTCCCCTTCCTAATACCAAAGTGCAAAGCTATTTTGCGATTCAGTAATAGGTTACCGAATCACACAATCGGGTTCTATACCATCAAAAAGGCTTCTTTTGGGGTCGAAAACTGGCCAATTATGCAAATCAGGCCATTTAAATAACTAAAATAGTTAGTAGAGAAGGTTGCGGAAAAGTGTGGGATAACAACAAGGGGAGCCTAAGACCAAAAGAAAAACTGAGACTCCCACCAAAATAGATTCAGAAGTGAGATTCTAAAATTTGATATTATAGCATTGCCATTTTTTTCAGTGTTGAAATTCACTTTCCCATACATATTCTCCTAGGTTTATGTTTACTAGCATGTGACAGTCTTCCCTGTCGTGAATAAAATATATACTATATCAAAGCATTCTTCTACTTTTGAGGCCTCTCCTGTACTGCGCATGCACTGTCTTTTAGAGGCATTTTGTTTTCTGTCAGTGACCTTGGAGGCCACACATTCCTTACTACTGGTTGATTCACTGTCACTCTCAGTTGTTTGCTTGTTATTCTTCAACTGCTGTATACTTTCTTCTACTTTGTGTGTTTGTTCCTCCCATGGAGCATAGACATTTTACTTGTATTCTTCCAAAGCTCATTTTTTTAGGCAGTACTTTTTGTTTGGGTTTAAGCACCCTGTCAGAGTGCCACTGTATTAGCTGGACCATGTGCATCCCCTCCATGCATGTCCCTCTTCCTTCCGCATGTAGCTTGCAGACACCCTTCCTTCCCTCCTTCTAATGATGTCACTGTTGTTGCTTTTCCCACCAGCCCTCCCACCCTCTGTTATTGTGTGCATGCTCCCATCCCCTCCATCCAACGGTCTGTTTTCTGTGCTTCTTCGCAGATACTTGCACCCATCCTCACTTGTTCATGTTGGCCCAGCCTCTACTTCTGGTGTCAGTCTTGCCCCAATCCCTTCCTCTCACCCTCCATTGTTCATTTCATTTCATAAATCTTTATTCGAATTCCAAGAATTCATAAAAGCACATCCACAAATTTACAATGTTATTATAAAATCCTTGTTAAAACTTTGTTAAATCATAATAGACATCAGACAATTTTAGCAAGATTACTATAAAAAAGGAAAGTCAAGGATTAGCCATCATTTTACGGGCTCGGGTGGCAGTTCTCAAGAAAGTGCTAGTGCGAAAAACTATTTCTTCATTATCCAAAGAAAACAGCATCTGATAAGATTCCCCTAAAGAAAGAGGTCTATGTTTTTTAAAAAGGGAGTTAAAAACCATTTTACATATTTTAAATAACATTTACAAAAGAAGAAAAAGTGCAAATCAGTTTGTGCGCTCGCTCCATCGCAGGGGCATGGTGTATTTTCTAAGTTTAACCGATAGCCTAAAGGAAAACTTAACAAGAATCTTACAGTTCCCGCCCTTAATCGGAATAAAGGCTTCTTTCCCAGTTTACCATTGGCAAGGTGAGATATATTGGTAAAGGATACCTATGCAGTTCCTTGCCCATGTAAATAGAAACTGTGGATTTCTTAGATTCCTCGCCAATCCTTTCTAAGTTGTAAAGTGCATAGAGTGCTTTTTTCAAATCATTCTTATGGAATGAATCGGCTCTGATTGGGTCCAAAAATAGGCTACCTTTATCAATGCTACATAGGCTCTGATAGACCCCAGAGAGACAGGGAATATCCATTCCTCTCTCCCACTTTATAATTTCTTGCGTTAGGGAAGCGGATTTCTTCCTCCAAACAGAAAGCCAAAATAGCGCAGGACGAGCACTGATAAAATCACAGATAAAATGTAAGTTGAGTTCCTTGTGGCAGATATACTCAGAGGTGGAGATTGGTGCACCCAGCAGCTTTCTACAGAAGCAGTTTTCTTCCTGCTGGATGCACCGATTATTTGCCAAGCCCCATATCTTAGCCCCATACGTGGCTACTGGAAAGCATTGCAATTTAAAAATCCTTAAAATTGCTTCAGTTGCACCTGTTTTCTTCGGACGGGGGAGACTTAAAATTGAATTGACTGCCTTTGAGAACTTGCTCGTGGAGTGGGCCAAATGCCCAGTCCACGAGCCGCTCGCAGCAAAGACCATCCCCAAATATGGAAAAGTACGGGTGGAAATTAATCGGTCATTCCCTACCAGTATAGAGTTGAGCCGGCGTTTCCGCATGACATAATAAATGAATTTTTAAAGTTCACACGTAGCTCCAGACCGTCCATGTACTCAACAAAACTTTTAACCAGAATACGCTGAGAATTTGGAGTGCGGCCCATAAGGACGGCATCATCTGCGTAGAGGAGTACCGGTAACGATTTACCGTAAATTTTCGGGACGTCTGGGATTGACTGTTTCAGGGAATTGCTCAGCCCATTAATATAAATAATAAAAAGCAGGGGTGCTAAAATGCACCCCTATCTAACTCCCCTTCCTACCCTAATTGCACCCAAGACCTCCCCACCCATGCCGATCCTGACTTGTGCCTTAAGATCAGTATGTGAGAAAAATGTACCAGGGATTCATCCAGTCCATAGTCCAGCAGAATAGACCAGAGTTTAGACCTATTAACTAAATCAAAAGCGGACGATAGATCCATAAATGCTAAATAAACAGGGGAAGATAGGGCAATATTATATTTGCTGATAACCAAATTAAGGTTTAAACACTGTTCTATTGTGCCGACCTTACTTCTAAAACCCAATTGGCATGGGTCTAATATACCGCTTTCCACTGTCCAATCTAAAACCCTATTGTATAGGACTCGACCCAAAATCTTTAATATATTGTGGAGCAGGGAAATTGGTCTGTAGTTAATTGGATCTGATCTATCCCCCTTTTTATAAATTGGGACGATGATGCTCGTAGCCCAGGTGTCAGGCATAGGGGCTTGGGGTAAGCTATTAAAAACATTCAAAAGAAGTGGGGCCCAGAATTCTGGTTTCCACTTTATTATATGTATGGGTAGCCCATCTGGGCCGGGGGCCTTATTACCAAGGCTTTGTGCAATCGCCTTTTCTACCTCCGACAGCGTAATCTGTAGGCAGCATAAGTGACCCTGCACATAATGATCTAAGCCATGTAGCGGTGTGGCATAAAGTTTAGAAAAGTGATTCTCCCATGAATTGCTGGAAATGGTACCGCTGACTGGTGTTAATTGTTGGCCCATATTACGCAAGTCCCTGACTGCAGACCAGAATGAGTTACCATTCTTTCCCCCAGCTGACTCCGATAATGCTTCCCAGCGTTCACCCAGGAGAATGGCCTTCCGCTCTCTTATTGCAGTTTTATACATCTTCCTTGCTCTCCTTACGTCTGCACGGCACCTAGGTTTAGAGGTTAAAGCCTTGTGTAGATTCTTATTGGCCTCCGAGCAATTATGATCGAACCATCTCGGTCCTTTATCATCCTGAGGAAATGGCACTGACAGGAGGGATCTGATCACAGAGCAAAGTTTAGTGAAATCCTCAAATACCCTTAGGTTGGTTACTTTTAGTTGATAGACATGAGGTAATTAGGTGCAAATGCCCTCCTAACAAAGTCTCAACTATTTTACCGCTATCAACCCCCTCCACTTCAATCTTAATTTATCTGTTGAGTGGGTGACGTCCTTGGCCCCATGAAAGATGGTATACACGGGGCGGGATGCTAGTCTTAGTACCGCTGTCAGGGGGTTGTGATCCCCAAAATCTGTTACATAAACCTCAGCGGCTAGTAGGCGGTCTGAAAGGCAAGAGGAAACAAAAATAAAATCAATAGTTGGAAAACAATCCCTTCCTCTAAATTTCGGTGTCTGCTGATTCATAGGAGATTGAACCAAATCCATTACATTGGTAAGGATATGCTCACTAAGAAAAGTGTCTAATTCCAAGCCCCTTCGCACGGCTGGGTCTACATATAATGTATCCGTACCCCGAGGATCAGTTGGGACTTTAGCATTAAAATCCCCCCCTAGAAAGATCCCAATACACTCGTCTGAACCTTGGTATTTGTCTAAATTTGGAATAATTGTAAAAAGCTCAATAAAGTTCCTATTTGGGACAGAATTGAAATCATTATTGTAAAAATTGATTAAGTAAAAAGGGACCCGTCTTTTATATTCCAATATTTGTATATTGGGACTGTTAGTGGGTATCACCTTGATGCTCCCTCCAGATGCTATGCTGATCCCAATAAATAAACCCCCGGATGCGCGACCAAAGTCGGGCTTAGGTGCTGTTAGACTAAAACAATGGAACCCTTCTATATACAGGTCATGTGTGGCCCATGTTTCCTGAAACATTATGACATCTTGACCGGATATTATATGCAATCAGTCTATGTCTTGACTCAAGGCCTGCAACATTCCAACTCAGAATGTTAAGATCAAAATCATTTTTACTTCTCTTGGAATTATAGGGGGCCTTAGATATTTCAACGCTTGCAGCTAATGCGGGTCCTATGCCACCCTCTGCCTGTAACTGATGGTCGGGTAAAACTGCTAACTGGATATATCTTAGTTCCTCTGCTTCTTGTTCCTTCATCGTGGTAGTTAATCAAGAAACGAATGTGTCCCCTAACAGGTTTCCCTCACATTCATTGACGTTAACCGTCCTATCTGATTGTCAGTCCTGTGCGTCCAGGTCTGAGAAAGCGTGATCAAAGCGATTATAGATCGGTACGTTATATTCATACGTCCCCCGGATGTGGACAGTAGCCGGGTAATTGCATCTATGTACAGGTAAGGTCGGGGGGTTCCGGTAGAAAAAGCCCAGAGGTAAGATGTGAATCCCCTCCCTACCCATTTGCCTTGTGCCTGCTCTTTCTAAAATTGTTTAATCTAGATCATGAGACCCAAAGTTCAAAACTATGCAATCGCCCCTACTGGTTTTATTTGATTTCCCTATCCAGGGAACCCTGCGAATCATTTTGAACTCCTGGAACAGGTAGCTGCCCAGCCCTGTTTTAGTGTCCAGCAGGTTAAGTGCCTTATTTCTTAGAGTAGTCCATGGTTCCTCAGAGTTAGGTGCTGTATATGGTACATTTGAAAGCACAACAGTGTAGGGTGTGGACTCAGGAGGTAATTTAAGGTGTCCCTTACCATAAACAACTGCTGGGCCACCCCTATTCAGACCCTTATAAATTCCCCGAGACGTTACATCTTCACAGGCGGGATTAGTTTGTGCTGAGTGGACATTGGCAATGTTTGGTGCGAGGGCCTGTAGCCTACATTAGTAGTAACATCATTGGCTGTTGGAGGCCGATTTAAATCAGAAGCCAAATGTGTTCCTGGTTCCCCCTGAGCTATTGAACCTCCATTTGATAGTTGACTAGTTGGAGAAAGGAGTTTTTGCTCAATACTACTTAGACGGGTGTCAATGTCTACAAGTTTATTTAGCAAGGGTTTTAACAACACCATTAACTTTTCTTCTAATTTGACTAGTATTCCATCTTCCAAATCAATTTGGGGGTACTTACTGGGACATTGGCTTCTAGGGGCACTTGGGCTAATGGAGCTAATAACAGCTACCTCTTCTTAGGGGCCTTTCTTACCACGAACAGAACCTTTTGTTTTTGCCACTTTACTAGTTTGTTGGGTGGTAAGAGGTACACCCCGCCTTTCTTTTCCTTGCAGCAACTGGAGCCGTGCCCCCCCTAGCCTTTGATTGTTGTGTCAATCGAGTCACAATCGGGGGTGGGGATAATGATGTAGCAGTTGATTCTATATCTATGATCGGTGGGTCTTCTAGGATTGCTATCAAAGGCTCAGGAACCAAATGGGGCGTGCTGTCCGAGTTGCATTCAACCGGACTAACTAAGTTAAGAAGGGGCCCACCTATGGTGGCTTCTATAGAAGCTCGACGTGTATCCAAAGAGAGTCTTATTTGCGTGAGTTCTATTTCATGAATCAAAACCGACTCCGCCCTAATAAGGAAGGCGTCGAGAGTGCCCACAACCCCTTGGCCCCCTGCCCCTTTGCGAGTGCCCTTACTCACACTCATACTTAGAGCAACCAATACAATCAAAAGCTAAATCAAATATAATACAGTCAGCACTAGTAAGGAATTCAAAGTCACTGACCAAATTCATAAGCAAAAGGGCGAATATTCCGATATAATGGGGTGGCCCTGCCCTGCCTCCTCCTAGCTTCGACGGGCGCGGAAAGGCCCGCCCTTGGCCCGGGCACGCCTGCGCGCGTTCCGCGCTGCGGGAGCCCTGGTCCAGCTTTTAGCGCCTCCTGGCGCGTAACACGGCGTCAGCAGCCACAGGGAATGCTGGGGATCATAGTTTCCGCCCCCTCGGGCGTCTACAGCACAATGGCGGCCACAGCACTCGGCCCTTCCCCTCCGCAAAGCAATCGTGAGGCAGTGGATGGTGGCGGCAGCAACAACACGTGAGTGGCAAAGAGGGCGTCCCTCCATTGGTAATGTTGGCCCAACTTGCCCTTCCTCCATCCATGTTGCGTGCCAACCCACCATCTTTCCATAACCAAAAAGAAAGCTCCATGACAAGGCCAGCTCTGGCAGCATAATAGCATGTTATTCCACCTCCTTCTTTGCTAGTGTTGCCCACTGACATGCCTTCCCTCCCTTTGTTATGTTTCCCGCCCCCCAGCAGTGAGGTGAATGTGAAGGTTTGACTGGGTTTGTGTTTGAGGCAGATGGCAGCATTTAGGAAGGAGGCGTGTGACTTGGGCGTGCCACTGTTGTCCAGCACCTGAGTAATATGTGAATGGTGCCATGTTAAGGTCTGGGGTTTTTTGGTCACTCTCTTGTTGATGTGTCAATGCCATATGTAGCAATGAGGTGAGCGTGGTGAATGTATCACTGCATCATAATAGCGTGTCTATACATTTATACTAACATGTGAAAATTCCTTGGGAGTTTTTTAATTCTCCATTGTGAGACTTACATCATCAGGGTTATCCTGAGACAGCAGGAGCAATAATGCAGCTGTGCCACAGATAGATAGGGTGAGATGCCAAGTGTGGACTAACAGAGGATGTTCAGACATATGGAATCTCACTTACTGGGTGTGAGTTACATGGCTTGGGTTCACACCTTTGCTTGTGATTTGCTACATTTACTACACTGATATTAAGGGGGTTCTAAAGCACGTGAACCCACATTTCTCTTTTAAAACATAATTTCGTGCCTCAGTGGTCTCAAATTCAATTTGTGTGGACCCTTTAGGTCGCCGTTTGTTGTTGTCTTTGCTATCTCGGCCACCACAAGCTTCCTTTGCAGATGTATAGACGAAAATATAGCAACACAACTGTATTAAAGCTTGGGGTTCTGACGATCTCAGCCCATTGCTTCTAGTACTGCAGCTCTAAAACTGAACTCCCCCAACCGCCAGGAGGGATATTCACAATAGCATCTATGCAAAGACAGGCGCTATGAACAACAGCACACACCTTCTATGACTGATCACTGTTAGGGGGTGGATGCCCATGGTGTGAACGCTCGTTACAAAAGGGAACCGTATCAACTTACCCCAGACATGACCTGCCCATACACACGAATCACCTTTCCCTCCAGACCTCATGCTACTATGTAATACCCATTGGCGAGAAAAGTATCCGCCTCAAAATTCCACACACTGACCCCCCCCAGGTATGGAATGCCTTTCTGATACATTCACCTCTAACCATCACCCCTCACAGATCCTCACTGAATGTATGTACTGCACCATACATTTAATCCTGACGTGCTCGGCCCCATCATACACAGCCACAGTCTCCTTCCCTGGAATGGTTCCTCATCATATTCGATACCCGACCAGTTTCAGCAACTTAGCATGAAGTGCTTTCTGTCACACCTACCACGACTCCCGCACGCTGCTTTATGCGGTGCTATGCTAAACGAAAAGCATTACCAAAGCTAATAGATCTCCCGTAGGCGAGATTATTGTCTTTGCTACTGCTTGTTTGTATTTTGCCTCAGTACTTCGCTATAGGTAGGAAGTGCAATATAAATAACCATATTATCATTTGTTGTTAACGTTCTTACCATAAATTAATTTCAACTGTATATTTCATGAATTCAAGGTTACATCATTGTATTTCATATTTTGTCAGGCAGAGCCGTAAAAAGGCGTGAAAAGAGGGGGAGGAGAGTTAAGCGACTCCCTTGTCACTGGTGGTCTCTTAATAATTGACACTTCCCTTATCGTGACTACCATCTTGTTTATTGGCAAATGTCCTTCCTTCATGCGATTATCCCGAACCATCGATAATAGGAAGAACGTGCAGCTGCCCTGCTCGCGAACATACACGCACGCCTTGGCATAAATGACCCACTTTCTATTAAACTTTTATTAAAATGACATTTTAGACCAATGAAGCATTACTTCTGCCTATTAATTGATACATTTGATTAAAGTTTCTGGGGTCATGTGCCGAAAGTATAGACTTTCATCATGTGTGTGACATGGCATGTCTGACATGAATACACATTAATTCGAGATAACTAATTGAAATTGAGTATGTGTCTAAGGTTATGGAACTGAATTGAACCATTGTAACATCATAATTAGACATAACGGGAGCCAGATTAACTAATGGACTCCTGTGCCGGTGATTAATCAACCCGTGAACCAAATTGTAGTCAAAGACTCGGGAGATAAAAAAAGAGTGGAAACTGACAATTAGGCAGGAAAACAGCACAGACTGTTAATATTTGTTAAGCTTCTTATTTTTAGTATTTTTACCCATCACAATGAATATAGAATGTTACACCTTTTAATGAGAAATAGTGATATGCCCTGATTGTGCAACAGAAAAATTAATTGAAAATAACTGATGTGAAACGACTCCTCCTTTAATATTAACATTGAGGTACTTGGATCAGTTGGAGCTGCCCTCTACAGTGTCATTCTCAATTCATTACAAGTATATGCATGAACATACGTTTGCAATGTACTCTGCCTCTGAATAGTGAGCTGTGTGGCTTAAAGGAGCAAAGGTTAAAAGCATACTATATCTAATGGGTTTATTACAAAGAGAGTTGTCACATAAACCTTTTGAGAATTGAAGTAGTACTAAATTAGCACTACTTTATATACTTACAAATGCTATCTACTAATCTGCTGCTGAAAATCTCTTAGCCTACTCCTGCCCTATCTATTGTATGCAGAGTTGTTCGACATTAGAGCAGAGAACTCAGCACACTATGGTCTCCTTTGTATGTGTAAATGTAATACGAGCAATAAGAAGAGGTTGAAAAAAGGGAACATATATTATTAAACAGGTTGAATGAAGGAAAAAACAAGGGGGGGCTTAGGGAGGATCACACAAAAACTAAAACACATCTGCTACAAGAGTAAGACAATTATATTTCACCAAAGTTACACCTACATCTGCCACAGTAGTGCCACTAACAAAACTGACTCAAATGTACTACAGCCATTCTTTGAATAATTCAAGCACAAGAAGCCAATAGAGCCAGGAAATAGCAATAACACTGCATAGGGAAAACAGGAAAATTAAGGAAAATCAAAGGGAAATCTATCTATCTATCTATCTATCTATCTATCTATCTATCTATCTATCTATCTATCTATCTATCTATCTATCTATCTATCTATCTATCTATCTATCTATCTATCTATCTATCTATCTATCTATCTATCTATCTATCTATCTATCTATCTATCTATCTATCTATCTATCCATCTATCTATCTATCTATATATCTATATATATATCTATCTGTCTGTCTATTTATTTATGTTTATATATTACATATAGACATTACATATAACTTACTGGCAGTCGCCAGTACGTAGCTTAGGAACTTGTTTCTATTAAAAAAGCGTTTTGTTTTTTGCCGATATCTTTGGCGTCGTTTGATGAATCTTCGTGAAATTTTTGAAACTAAAAGTTCGCTCAAGTCAGCTCCTGTCTTGAAAGTTTTGGGGTGATTCGTCAAATGGGGGCAGAGGAAAAAGGGGGTCCCAAAACGCATTTTCCCCATGCTAATTTCCATAGGAACTTTAGACAAAGCTACAGCCCAAACTGCAGAACGGAATTACACCAAATTTGGCAAAAAGGTAGGTATTGGATCAAAAAGTGTGTTTGTTTAAAATTATGTAAATCCGTTTAGTAGTTGCTGAGAAATTAAAAAAACTAAAAGTATCATATCTGAGCACCCTGGAGACTCCTTCTAACTACCAGCTTTTCCCTCGCGGAGTTCACGAACTCCGCATTGAAGAACTTACTCACAGGATCCCTTTGATAGCCTGTTGCCGAACACAACCTCTAGCTTTTGAGCAACTGCAGTAATGCTTTTCACCGCTCCTCGACAAAGGGCTTTTCTGGCCCGAAATGCATTGGAGCATCTTTTTGGTTAAACCCTTTTTCCGACAACGATAAAAGCATTATTGTAAAACGTCGATACCATGAACTATGATTCATGAACTGTAAAGAATCACACCATTTAATGACTTTGTGAAAATTAAAAGATACCTTTCATTTGAATCTACTGGAGTCAGTTGTATGCTACAACGAACCTTTCTAAGTGTGCCCAATTGTAGGGATGCGTTTACACGCGCAGTAACGCACTCAAAGCAATCAGTTTAAGGCATTATACATAGCCCATAGAGCACTTGCAGGCAAGGGATCCTTGGCTATTCAGTCCCTTATCCATCTGTACCGCCCAAATAGAGCCCTAAGGTCGGCAACCAAATACTTACTGGTAACACCAAGAAGAACAAGCATTTTTAATGCAATAGGTCTCGCATTATTGAAGCTTTGAGCTATTGGTGTTGCAACGCCAATATCTCAAACATTCAGTAATGCGAGACCTATAGCATTGCCAGTGCTTGTTTCCATTTCCCAATGTAATAGGTAATAGTGCCTGCAAGGGATTTTCTTTGAATGCACTTAGTCCGACATTTTGTGTACAATATACTAATCGCAAGCTCCACTCAGTAGCTTGCAACTGATGGTTCAAGAGCTGAGTTTACTTATTTATATCAGAATGAATCTCTTACAAATACTTTTCGAATGGTGTAAATTTTTCAAAATGCAAACTTAATAACAAAGAAATATTTGTTGAAGGGTACCAAAGACTAAAACACCACACAGTGACTGAGGTTTACAAATGATTTGTTTTTTCAAACACCTCATAATCACTGATTTGAACATCTATTCCAAATAAAACATATAGAAGGAAAATGAAACTGATCAACACAGAAAGCAATTCCTTCTAGAAGGTGAAACACAGAGGAAATAGATGTGGTTGTTGACGTTTGGGTCTGTTTGGTGCAAACATCTGTTAGACCATCTTCAGGACGATGAGTTTAAGAGTTGAATGACCCTTTAGAAAATTCCATTTGTAATTGCTACTAGTAACTAGATTTCAGCTCTATCGGCCTCCGACATCAGAAGAGAGGCTATTAAAAAGCTGTCTTATTTTGTGGGTCCATACGAATTATGTGACCCGTAAGAAGTTATCCAAGTGGATTTACCTCCTTCTGTGCACACAACCGTCTATCAATTGAAGGGGCGCTGCTCCTCCGACGCGCTGCTGTCCCTGCAGCGCCCCTTCAATGGATGGACTTCTCTTTTTGAAACTAAGGAGCAGCAACATTGTTGTGGTGTCACCAGGGCTTTAAGTGGAAGCATTTTCAATATTATATACAAGCCATAGTTGCTGCTTATTTACCTTATGCAACTAACAACCACTGACAAAGCCAATAGTCCTGACTTGTCGGTATGATGTTACTTGTATCATATATCTGGATGCATTGACAGAAGCAGTAAAATACAAGTCGGGCGGCACACTATGCTAAACACAGACTTTTAGCTTATGTGTTTGAAGCCACGCCCTAATTACGTTGGCCACACCCCTTTGAGAGACCCAACAGTTTTTTCATCCCACTTAAAGCCCTATATACATATATATATATTCCAACAAAACAGGTAAGCCCCAAGACGAAGGAAGCCACATGAAGTTTTATTTGGACCTCATAATTTTGCATCCATTTCACAGCTTGCTTCAGCAGATAAGGCCCAATTGCAGTCTTCAAAGTAAATGTCAGCCTGACGCGTTTCAGGACTTCTCTATCCTTTCTTCAGAGGCAAAGTTCAGAGGGGATTAAAGAAGCAGTTTTTCATTCTGCACAGTTATATACATTCCCAACACCTGCCCTAGTGGGCGTGGCATCTTGCAAAGCCTTCTGGTCCTTGCAGTGCGTCAATACTCTTCCCCTTGTGGGACAGGTTCCAATACCTTCACATTTGAACTGTAATTGA